>NW_026932279.1:0-51497 GCF_032062105.1 Saccostrea cuccullata | reverse complement strand
TGATTTATATTATAGGTCCCATTTAGGCTATTTGTACCATTCATGCCATTCAGCCAGTGGATCATTCAGACAGTTACACTACGCGTGTGTCTGTACATATTGTAAATAAAACTATTTTAACAAAACTGTATTGTGTGATTTTGGGAAGCCGCCAGCCACCCTGTGACAAAATTGGTGTCAGAAGTGGGATACCAATCCCAGGAATTCAGTCCCAGGATATCCTAGGATATCAACTATAACGCAGGACGACGTCAGGATAGACAGTCAACCTGGAAAAAGATTCCAAATACAGGCGTTGTCTTCGGTTATGGAACCTCGAAGAGGAAATCTACATGTCGCCGACAGTGCCTGATGTCCTAAAGCAAGACGACTTGAATTCCTCCTGCAGGAAACTCACTTAACTGTTTATTTCAATTAAAACATTTATTGTCAAATTGTAAGAAAAAGAAAACAACTACTGAAAACACTTTACAATTCATACCAAAGACTTTGTTATAAAAGTAGTTAGAATAGTGAATTACTTGCCTTGAAATCTAGTGAATAATTCATACATGTTCTCTAATTGTATTCTGTATGTACATGAAGTTTGTAATTGTTCTCACTTTTGCAATTGTCATTGTAGGCAATGTTCTATGGTCATTTGGGGTCCAGAAGGTTTCTAGAAGTAGTGAGGGGTGGACTTCCTCAGAGTACGTGGAGACTGGTCAGGGTAAAAGTAGTGTGGTAAATAAGTCAAAAGTATTAACAGTTGTGTCGCCCAATCTCAAACTTTCAAATTCAGTAGGAAGTAAAATACCGAGTGTAGAAGTGACATTAGTAGTACATTTAATACCACAGTATATAGAAAGTAGAATTCAAAGTATAGTAGTGTCGTTAGCAGTACATGTAGAAGTACAGTATATAAGTGTTCACACAAAGGTGTTAGAAAGGTCTAGGTGTTATGTTCAAAAGGTCATGTCCGTAAAAATGGACTCAGTACAAGATTTAATCGCTGCAGGCGAAAAATTAGGTTATGAAAAGGAAGAGTTAAGAAATTATGTTACAGAACAACAGCAATTGCAACGTGAAGAGAGAGCAGCGGCTCGACAAAGAGAAAAAGAAGAACGAGAATATCAGTTAGAGATGGAGCGCATGTATAATGAGATGAAGATGAAGCAGTTAGAAGAGGAACAAGAATTAGAACTGGCGAATAAGAGTGCACAAGGTAATGTTAGCGATGTTGTAGCAAAACCTAGCGTACCAAAAATTCCTCCTTTTGACGAAAACAAAGAACGAGATTGACAGCTATTTGAGAAGGTTTGAGAGGTTTAGCCATGAATTGGGAGAAATCTTTATGGTCGACACACCTCAGCGCTTTATTGAAAGGACGAGCTCTAGATGTATATGCTCTCATGTCTACGTCAAAAGTAAGTGATTACGATGAACTTAAAGCAGCTTTACTACGTAGGTACGAAATGACAGAGGATGGTTTTAAAAAGAAATTTCGTTCTTGTAGACCTGAAGTTCGGGAAACATTTTCTCAGTTCACTGTTAGACTTGCTTCTTACTTGACTCGGTGCGTCGAAATGTCACAAATTTCTTGTTCATTTGAGGCTCTTTTCGATCTTATGCTTCGAGATCAAATGTTATACAGTACCCGCATCGTTATTCTTTACAGGATACACGATACGATAGGATACACGCACGATACGATAGGATACACGCACGATACGATAGGATACACGCACGATAGGACAGGATACACGCACGATAGGATAAACGCAAAACACGATAAACGCAAAACACGATACACGCAAAACACGATAAACGCAAAACACGATAGACCTGATAAACGATCTTCACGATAGGATAAACGCAAAACCTGATAGGATTGTTTCAAAATGCGGAACGTTTTCTGACAAGACGAAAAGATTATTTTGAATTAAATTTAAAGATTAAAGATTATTTTAATTAAATCATATTTTAATTTAAATACTTGCAGAGCTTCAAATCTAAACTATAAAGTACATTTAATTATTATAAAAGAACCTGAGATCTCTGTATTAATTTTACAAAAGTTGTTTATTTATATATATAAAAATTGACAGTGATTAAATGGATTTTCATGAAATGGAGACTGTATTTTTTTTTTTTTAAATTTCTTTTCAAGGGTGTGAATTTTGAAACTCTATAAACAGATTTATTATTTATGAAAAATATACATTTTAATTTTCTATCTAATAAATTTATCTACAAGTACCAAGTTATTTCACGGAAGAAATTTACGCAATAAATTAAATATTTGTATTTAATGTCTAAAGCTTACAATCTGCGATGTATCCAAAATGGCAATTAAATATTAATATCTTAGAAAAAATACAAGTAGAAGACCGGCCGAAAGAAAGGTTTAAAGAAAACGACTTTGACAAAATTAATAAATTTAACATGATAGATCTATCAAGAACGTAACAGTTCAAGAAAATTAAATTTCCTGAATAGAAATCTAAATAATTATTAAAATAATGGCGCTCTGCATTAATACATGTAAACTGTGTCATGAGAATTTGAATCTGCTACAACTGCACATGTACGTTTACGCTAAGCACTGACTTATGTACATGTAAACATTTTACATTACAGATATTTAAAACCTCGTATTTATTAACGAACATTGAATGGTTAAATACTTTCTTCTTTACAATACAAAACAGAAAAAATAATTAACAAATATTAAAAGAGTGAAATGCGACTTTTCCGACTAAATAATTATAAATCATTGCTATTAAACTCTGTGTGTACTGTTTCGAATAATAAAAAAATAGTTTTATTTCGGCAAATGAATTATTAAACCTTAAAAATCATTTTACACTGACCCGGTAATCTCATATTAGGCATATTCGAAGGGCGGTATTTTGAAAGTCCGCAACCAATTTAAAATTAGATAAACAAGATCTAACCAAATAGCCAAATATAATATTGAATTCTTAAAAAAAGTTGTATACGTATGGAATAAAATCGATGAATTCTATAAATTGATTCGGTGTATTTATTAGTCTTGCATGGTCACGGCGGATCAGACGACTCCTTTTGTTTTATTTTTATAGTAAGATACCGTTAAAAAAAATATTGCGAGCTAATTTTCATAGTTTAGAATGTTAGAACTATTTCATCCGTTTCTACGATCAATGAAATTGTTTCCTAGAATTAATTTTGTCCGTATTACGTAGAAAACCCGATGACCCGAAAGTGCATGTACCATAAGTGCATGAGTATATTTTTTAAAGTTTATTAAAAGACTTATTTACATAAACATAATGGAAACATTGTACGAAATGAAAAAAAATCAACGGAGTGAGTTTAGGGACTTCATTTCATTAAATTGATTTATTTGAATTTTTATTTAACATTCAAGATGATTTTTTAATCCATAAATTGTACAATTATTTAATATATTTTGAATTAAATCTTTGATAAAATTGTTCAAACAAGTTAGGAACAAAATTCCGTAAATAAGTAGATGCGTTTCATTAGAACCAGGTAGTATTCGAGGTTACTAATTGACCCCAGGTGAGAAATCAGTACAGGTATGTAGACGGTGATCATACACACGGGCCGAGGTGTCAGTTAGGGGAGAATGGGGAGGGGGTGATTGACCGCACAGGAAGACAGTGTGCTAATAAGAGAGCTACACATACGTGTCAGTTTTCTTGTAAGGAAAGGTCTTCGATTTATTTTGATTTTTGGCATCCCGCTGGATTATATTTTGAGTTTATTTCCACGCCGAAAAGGTAAGCTGTTAAAAAACTTCATGTTTTCCCCTGTACATGTTATCAGACGATAAACAAGGAAAAACAGAATATTGCATGAAAAAGAGATACATTTCAATATCCTGCTTATTATTTATTTATTTGCTTTTTGTGTACGGGAACATCGTAGCCTACCAAAAATCTTTAATTCTCCGGTAACCCTGATTCATTTGAGAAAATCATATTAAATAGTATGTAATTTTGACAAAACAAATCATACAATTCGATAAATTATTTTTTAAAGAAATAGACCAGGTGATCGATCTACTTATAACTTCATTTCCGAAAAATAGAGTTACTGTTTAAATTTTGACAATTACTCTCTGCTTTAGCATGATGTAATTATTTTATTTATTTAATTAATTATTCATTATTAAATCAATTTATTCATTCATAAAATACGCGATTAATTATTTTTTCCTTCTACGCTTTAATATTTCTTATATTGATGAAAAAGAAAGGGATGAATCTTTATTTTCTCTTTTTCGGTTGAATTAATCTTATTTTTATTAACAAAACGAAAAAGAAACTCGGAATAGCTCAGTAGTTTCTTTACATAGTAAAGATAAAAAGCGAGGGTTTCCGAATATACACGATAAACGCAAAACACGATACACGATAGAACCTGATAAACGATCAATACGATAAACGCAAAACACGATAAACGGAAAACACGATAGAAAACGCAAAACCTGATAAACGGAAAACACGATACGATAGGATACGATAGGATACACGCACGATACGATAGGATGCACGCACGATAGGACACGATAGAATTGTAAAGAATAACGATGCGGGTACTGTATGTGTGTAATTTTGAATTGGCTGTATTTCTGAAGCAGAATGTTCCAAAGACAGTGGATCAGATGAGTATGTTAGCTGATCAGTTTAGGGAAGCCAGAAATACTAGTGCTATCAATTTGTGTTCAAAGGCAGTACATAAACCTGAGGTAAGAAAGGTACCAGAAAAACCCAAAGATGCACGTCAGCATCAGCAACAGAAGCCAAGGTTTGTTCCAAACAATGAAAGAAAATGTTTTGTATGTAACAAATATGGTCACATTGCACCCCAGTGCAGATTTAAAAGTAAAAACTCAAGTGCAGCAGTGTGCAAGGACGAACTTGGGAAAGTTCAAGCAAGTGGTAGTAATGCAAATCCAAGTAACTGCGCAGCGCTGATTTACAGTCAAAACCCGTCTATTTGTAGTCAGGTGAGTGACCATACAACCGTTTTAACATCGGCATGTCATTCTACAGAGAAACCAATGCCTCTTTCAGCTGGTTACGTTGAAGGTCATCCAGTTACTTTACTGAGAGATTCAGGATGTCGAAACATTGTAGTCTGGTAAAAGAGGAAAACTTTACAGGTAGACAAGAAACGTGTGTTTTGGCAGACAGCACGAGAATAGTGGTCCCAGTGGCAAAGGTTGTCATTGATTCTCCATATGTATCAGGTGAGTATGAATGTTGGTGTATGGAAAATCCTGTCTTTGATCTGATTATAGGTGAAGTAGAGAATGCCAGGAAACCTCATGATCCGGATCCAGAATGGAAACCTAACACTATTACAGCGGTTGAAACAAGACAACAGGTAAAAGAAAAACAGAAAAAGTATAAACCTCTTAAAGTTCCAGAAATCGTCAAAGATGAAATCAACCCAGATGACATATTGCGAGAGCAGCAGTCAGATCCGTCACTCGAAACGGCACGCAGATATGCACAGGAAGGTCGAAGGTCACGTGATGGTAAGGTCAAGTGGTTTGAAAAGAATGGTCTTCTGTACAGGAAATATCTGTCAGCAGAAAAAGACAGTGGTAAGACCTATTCTCAACTTATAGTCCCATCCAAGTTCCGTCATATTGTAATGAAATTAGCCCATGAATTGATCATGTCTGGCCATTTAGCGATTAGTAGAACCATTTGTAGGACTTTGTCAGAGTTCTTTTGGCCAGGAATGCAGTCGGAGATAAAACGATTTTGTAGGTCTTGTGATACATGTCAAAGAACGGTGTCTAAGGGTACAGTGACGAAAGTTCCTTTAGGTAGAATGCCTTTAATAGACGTGCCTTTTAAAAGAGTTGCTGTAGACATTGTAGGTCCACTTCACCCTCCAACTGAAAAAGGTAATCGTTTTATTTTGACTTTAGTCGATTACGCTACAAGATTTCCACAAGCGAAGGCACTACCAGGAATAGACACAGAGCGGGTTGCTGAGGCCTTACTTGAGATGTTCTCCTATACAGGTATTCCAGAGGAAATATTGACAGACATGGGAAGCCAATTTACTTCCGGGCTCATGAAAGAGGTGAGTAGACTCATTTCGTTGAAACAGTTAACAACTACTCCGTATCACCCTATGTGCAACGGGTTAGTTGAATGGTTTAACGGCACACTTAAGCAAATGCCTAAACGTATGTGTATAGATAGACCAAGAGACTGGGACAAATATCTACCCACTGTGCTTTTTGCCTATCGTGAGGTGCCCCAGGAAAGTTTGGTTTTTGCTCCCTTTGAGTTGTTATATAGTCGTACGGTGAGAGGACCCATGACGATCCTGAAAGAACTATGGACGGAAAAAATTCCGGATCCACAGGTAAAGTCTACCTACCAGTACATTTTAGAT
The DNA here is from genome assembly GCF_032062105.1 of Saccostrea cuccullata. Lineage (NCBI taxonomy): Eukaryota > Metazoa > Mollusca > Bivalvia > Ostreida > Ostreidae > Saccostrea > Saccostrea cuccullata. The sequence continues at coordinate 45,086 of NW_026932279.1, read as the reverse complement.
CTCCGCGAGCTATTGGAGTCAACTTGGGAGTTGGCACAGGAGAATCTTAAGAGGGCGTCAGAAAGACACAAAGTGTACTTTGACAAGAAGGCTAGAGTACCAAATATGAAACCAGGAGAGAAAGTTTTGGTTTTGTTGCCTTCTGATAGTAATAAGCTCCTTATGCAATGGAAAGGCCCTTTTCAAATTGTGAAAAAGATAGGTAAAGTAGACTATCAGTTAGATGTGAAGGGAAAAGTAAAGACATATCACGCAAATATGTTAAAAAGATATATAGAACGTTGTGAACCAGTTGTTCAATGTGTTATGTCAGTTGTAGATTCAGAACAGATTCAGTTTGATGAATCAGTTGGTGAGTATGATGAAGAAGCAGAGTTCGTACACGTACAGTCTCGAGAATCCTACAAAGATGTAGATGTGAATCCAGATCTCAACAGAGATGAGAGACAAACTCTTATGGATCTTTTACACAGGTATAGTGATGTTTTAAGGACAGATGATACAAACAAAGTTTTTCTTTGAAATAGATTTAATATCATGTCGTAAGTTTAGAAATGTGGACTGTTCTTAGAATTTTTTCTCCTAAGAGCTGAACAATGAAATATACATTGAAAATATTAGTAGTATTTCATTAAAAAAAACAAATATAGACAAATCACATTCAGTAAAGGTTTACAGGTGAAAACAAATTTCAGAATATGTTACCATGGTCCTAAAAGTGTAATAAAAACTTAAGAAAAATATACCAATCCAGGTGAATTTTATTAGGAAAAGCTGAATAGTAAAAATCAGACTATGTGATATTGCTAATTTTTTGTCATTTCGATTTACCTCACAAAATTAACCTGGCTTTGTATATTTTTCTAAAGTTTATATTAAACTTTTAGCTCCAAGGTAACATATTCTGACATTTGTGTTCACCTGTAAACCTTTACTGAATGTGATTTGCAAATATTTGTTTTTTATTGAAATATTACTAATATTTTCCAAGTCTATTTCATTTTCCAGTTCTTAGGAGAAAAAATTCTAAGAACCATCCACTTTTCTAAACTTGTGACATGATATCAAAATTTTTTCAAATAAAAAATTTGTTTGTATCATCTGTCCGTAACAGATGTACCAGGCCACACGCATGTGCTTGAACATGTAATCAGGACAACAACGGATAAACCTGTGAGAGTAAGTCCGAGACAAATCCCTTTTGCTATGATGGAAACAGTGAAAGATGAGGTGCGTAAAATGTTAGAAATTAGGGTAATCGAATATTCGGAAAGTCCATATTCATCCCCAATAGTCCTTGTTGCAAAGAAGGACAACACATATCGGTTTTGCGTCGATTTTACAGCTCTGAATCGCATTACTGTGTTTGATGCGGAGCCTATGCCTGATGTAGACGCAATGTTTGCTAAATTATCAGGTCATAAATACTTCTCACGGTTAGATTTAACAAAGGGGTACTGGCAAGTGCCATTGTCTGATTCTGCCCGTCCAATGACAGCTTTTCAGACTCCCCAAGGTTATTTCCAGTTCACCAAAATGCCGTTTGGGCTGGTTACAGCTCCGGCTACTTTTTGTCGTCTCATGCGAGAGGTGCTCAACAACGTGTCTAATGTTGACAATTTCATAGATGATATTTTGATATTTACTCATGCTTTTGATCAACATATCTCTGTGCTTTCTCAGGTTTTACAGCGTCTCCGTTTAGCAAATCTCACTGCCAGACCAATGAAATGTTCTTTGGCTTATCGGAAACTGGAGTGTTTGGGCCATATCATAGGCGATGACAAAGTACATCCTCATCCAGATAAAGTGTCGGCTATACAACAGGCGAACCATCCTACGACGAAAAAACAACTACGATCTTTTCTAGGACTGGTAAATTTTTACAGAAAGTTTATCTCGAATTTTGCCCATATAGCTCTTCCATTAACAGACCTCATAAGAAAGTTCTCTCCTAGTAAACTTCAGTGGACAGAAGCTCAGGAATTAGCATTTCAAAATCTAAAAGCATCTATTATACAATCTCCGATTTTGAAATTACCAGGTCTTTCCAAGGTTTTCATTGTACAGACTGACGCATCCGACAGAGGTATAGGAGCAGTACTTTTACAGGAAGAAGGTGAATTCAAACTCCCGGTTGCCTATGCCAGCCGCAAACTAAAACCAAGTGAAGAACACTACTCGACGATAGAAAAGGAATGCTTGGGTATCATTTGGTCCGTGCAAAAGTTTCACAGGTATCTCTATGGCAAAGAGTTTATTTTAGAGACAGATCACCATCCGCTAGTATATTTGAATAAGACGAAGTTGGTGAACTCCAGACTAAGGAGATGGGCATCGTCACTTCAGCCATACCGATTCCGCATCAGGGCTATCAGAGGAAAGGACAATGTAGGAGCGGATTATTTAAGCAGACAGTAAGAATTCGTCAGCATTTCCATGTAAATAAAGTTGATGAATGAAGAATTTTCTCTTGTTTTATCTTATGTTTGAAAAGTAAAAAAAAAATCTTGTACATAAATTGTCTTTGAGAAAAAAATACATGTATGTAATTTTTCTTTAAAGGGGGAAGGTAATGTCACAATTGATGTCCGTATTTGATTTCCATATGTTTTATCTGATTACTATATAACTAATATTATTTGCCCAATATGTTTTCCATACTTTTAAGCTTGTTTAGCAGGTTTTACCTGGTGAATTTAAATCCCGTGAAATCAGATTGGGCGTAGCAACTGAAGAGAGCAGAAGTGTCTTAAGACTGCTCAACTTTCTACCTTATTTTGTTCTATGTTTTATTATTTCATGACCAGAAGTTCACCTATTCTGGGTAAGTGTATTTATTATAATTGTAAGCTGTATTATTTATTTACGGTTTTTATTCCTGAAATGGCCACAGAACTTTGTTCTATAATTTCATTCGTAAGTTAGATTCAAAGTAGTACGTGTATTTGCTCATGTAAAGTATATGTGTTATAAGTAAAAGTATAAGTGTATGAGTATATGTATAATGTAGACGTAGTGTTGTATGTATAAAGTATGGCGTATAGTATTCGTCTTAAAGTGGTTGTCTACAAGTAATACACTTAGTTTATGTGGGAACGTAAAAGTTCTATAAAGTAAAGTAGTATGAATTGAAGTGAAGTATAAGTACAGTGCAGTAAAATGCAACTATGTAAAGTAAAATGCAGTAAAATACACCTAAGTAAATGTACAGCACAATGTACAGGTATGAGCAATGTATAATTATATTATGTCTGTATCTAACTTTGATTTATATTATAGGTCCCATTTAGGCCAGCTATCCTTTTATGCCATCCAGCAGGAAGCCATTGGGCCATGTAGAAACGCGTGTGTTTGTGCATATTGTAAATAAAACTATTTTAACAAAACTGTATTGTGTGATTTTGGGAAGCCGCCAGCCACCCTGTGACAGTCGATATATCTAAATGTCGAGCTGAAGTCCACACCAAGTGTTTTCTTCATTTCACACATAAAAAATTTTATATATAAAAAAGGTTTGCTTATAACGGAACACAATTGGTACCCATGGGAATACAAATAAATTGTTGGAATACCTGGTCTCCAAAAACCACATAGATATTTTCATTCAGAAACTCAAGCATCTATTTGATGTCAACTTAAAAGTGCCTGTGAGTGCAATCAGAATGTGTTTTAAGAAAATAATTTTGCAAATGACCAATGACCAGGTAAGTAGATTTACGAGTTCCATTCTTATTGAAAAAACAGCTGTCAATGATATCAAAAAGCCTGGGCTTTAATTTATCATGGGGAATGGTTTTGTATAAAGTTGAAAAGTCATACGTTTTTAAGCTGTTGATTTTGGTAAAATCTCGTGATTTCAAATTTTCCAAAAGTTCTGGAATTTTTGAGTATGCGCATCTGATTTACACCACTTCTTGAATATATTGGTACATAGTACTCTTGAAGTTTATCCTTCACTACTGTCAATATCGTAGTGAAAGATAAAACAACAAAAACAATGTTATTTAAGTTACCTTTTGAATATATTTTAATTTATCTTTTGATTACTACCTTGTATGAATCTTCCTTGTTATTTTTTTTTTAAATTAGCGCCTAATCATCTCTTACTTTGTAAAAGATGAAAATAACGAAGATCGCTATATCCAAGTTTTACAAAAAATAATACCCGACATGTGATCCTATTAAAAGTCTTAAAATTACTTTATATCATCCATTACAGTTTAAAGTTGTTTTTTTTTACTTCATCATTTGTTTTGTCCGCCGAAACATGGCTGAAAAATTTCTGAATCGGCGTTAAACAATATTAAATAAATCATTTGTTTCGGGGTATTTTTAACTTTTGAAAAAAAAATCATTTATATTAGCTTTAAAGTACATAGAGCAAAAGTCTTTGTTAACAAAAGGCCCAGGGGTCACATCGCTCACCTGAGCACTGCGGCTACGAATAAAAACAGAAATCAGTTTATTATTTGAAAGTTTAAACCCAAACGTGGTCCCAACCAATCCTTAGAAGGGAGAGAGCATAACTCGAACATTCTTGAGTCCTCTACACTATCTAATGATGATCACCTATTTCTTTGACTACCTGTGGCTTTATTGCCCTTTACATTTGAACTTACATTGTTGCCCCGCCCTACCCCAAGGGGTCATGACTTGAACAAACTTGAATCAACACTACTTGAGTGTGCTTCCATATTCATTTGACTAATCATGGCTTTGCCATTGTTGAAAAAATGTTTAAAGAATTGTTCTACATATTTCCAAGTAAAACTTGAATTCCCTGTTGTGGCCCTGTCCTACCTACAGGGGTCATAATTTGAACAAATTTTAATCTACGTTACCTGATGGGGCTTCCATATAAATATGACTAATCACGGCTTTGTACTTATTGAGAAGATTTTTAGAATTTTTTATATATTTCTATGCAAAACTTTGATCAGCCATTGTGCCCCCGCCCTACCCCCGGGGGTCATGATTTGAACAAAGTTAAATCTACACTACCTGATGATGCATCCCTCTATGTTTTTCTTTCCTGGCACAGTGGTTCCTGAGAAGAAAATTTTAAAGAATTTTCCTATATATTTCTAAGTAAGACTTTGATCGGTCATTGTGTCCCCGCCTACCCCGGGGTGTCAATGTTTGAACAAACCTGAATCAACACTATCTGACGATGCTTCCATATAAATTTGATCATTCATGCCATTGCTATTCTAGAGAAGATTTTTAAAGATTTTCCCTATATATTCCTATGTAAAACGATTAACAGCCCCACCCTTGCCCCAGAGGTCATGATTTGAATAAATTTAAATCTACACTACATGTACAGCCAAAGTTTTACTTTTTCTAAATTATGTTAGTGACTACTTTAAATAATGATGTGTCCGTGCATTTGAACAGATGTGAATTCCCTTCAACCAAGGATATTTTGTACCAAGTTTGGTTGAAATTGGCCCAGTGGTTTTAGAGAAGTCGAAAATGTGAAAAAAAGTTTAATGACAGACACATGGACAGACATGCGGATCGACAGCTAAACAGACAGACGGAGGCCGTACAAAATGTTATCAGAAAAGCTCATGTGAACTTTCAGCTCAGCTGAGCTAAAACAAAAATAAACTTCGATGTTAATCATAACTTTGATCTTGCATGGTTTTTAATGTCATCACTGTGCATAGTTTAGCTGATATCCCTTCCCACCATTGCAATTCATGTAGTTTAACGGTGGTCTAATTTTATTTCTATATTCTGAGCAGAATTCTTGTGGCTTTGAGGGGACATATCCGACCGTCTGCACACGTCCAACGCATCACAGAAAATGTTTTCTCGATTCCAAACAATCCATTAAGATTCCCACGAGTACAAGAATGGAACCACCAGCCTGAGTGACAGATTGCAGCACAGCTTCCGCCCAATGGATCGTTGTCAACATCAATTGTGCTAAATTTCATACCATTTGCGTTTGCACTTTTGTCAGTCTTGTCTGCCATACAATCTAAATAAAATATCAAATTATATATTCTGATACATTGAGACATTTAATATTGTGTAACAAAAAATAATTTGACTATCACCTGTACATATTGTCTTTGTATAATTTTTAACTGAATATTTTTTACTTTCATTGGTAGTAGGCTTTTCTTCTATAATATCTATTATCCATTTTAGTCAAATACATGCTCATGACAAAAGAAATAAGTGAAGATTATAAAAGTTACATAATGATTCACTATCAATATAATGTATAGTTATAAAGAATTAAGCATCGTTATTTAGTCTAATTATAGCCCCTATAAAATCTATACAAGTGCAAACAATTTATAACACTACATATTCTCTGGACTTGAGGTAGTATTCACCGGCGGCCCAGTGTACGTGCAGCGGCATTGTGCCGTCACAATCAACACTTCAGATGAAATTATGTTCAATTAGATCTCCCAATTTATTAGATAATCAAAAGCATTCTTCTAATATGACAATGTTTTAAACTTAGGTAGACTTTTGACAGATAAAATTATAGTATAGTAAATTTAACAGCGTCGTGTAATATTAGGATATAGTAGAATTTATGGTCGTTATAATCGCCGTGTAACCAAACTTATTATAAAGTCTATGAATAGTCCTTTTATTATCTACGCAAACGGAAACAGTTCATAGCACTACTGATTCACTGAGTTTGAAGCCGTATTCACCGCAGGGTCAGTGCATGTGCGGGGTATTATGATTTCACCATTCCTCAAACGTTGTTGAAAATAATATGAAGGCAACGATCGAGGCTGTGTATCGAAGCAAGAAAAAATGCCAAGGAAGTCTACTGCAGGATTATTTTCAAAATGTTGCGATGTTTTAAATAGCACAGATGTAAGACGAAAGATGTAAGTTGTGATCGAGACATTTATTTTTTGCAACAGAAGTTTGTTTATGATAAAATCGTCATGTGGTCTCACTACATATGATTCGAATTCTGACTATATGATAAAACAATTATATTGGCTTTTTCGTTGGTGATATGGTTTGTTCTGAAACTTAAAATTATACATGTATATTTTAAAATTTTTAACTGAAGAACAAACAATATTTCAACCAAAGAAAGAATCCATAATTGCATATCTTTCTATTATTCAGCCGTATTCATGCTGACTCATTTAATATTTAAAACTGAATTCTACATCGCAATGTTCCGTCAAACTGACCAATGCATGGAAATCAAGGCTGATGTTACCGATTAATAGGGGATGTCACCTGCCTTATATTAAGACACCTTATATGATATGCAATTTAAAAGTCAATGTTCGCCAAAGGTCAGTAATCTGGTTATTATACCCCCTGCTTGAAAAGCGGGAGGGTATATAGTAATCGGTATGTCCGTCCATCCGTCTGTACGTCCGTCTGTCCGCCCGTCTGTTACGCTTTGGGGTACCCATCTCTTATCCGCAAATCCTCTTATACCACTGAGTAAAATTTAATGAAACTTAATTCACAGAATCTTTTTTACATACTGCAATTGTGCACCTCCCATTTTACTTCGTGATTTGACACATATTTTGGGTTTCTTGGCCACAGCAAAACATGGACTTTGCCCTTAAAACTATAGGTATACTCCCTGCTTGAAAAGTGGGAGGGTATATAGTAATCGGTACGCCCGTCCGTCCGTCTGTACGTCTACCTGTACGTACGTCCGTCTGTCTGTCTGTCTGTCTTTTACGCTTAGGGGTACCTATCTCTTATCCACATCTTCTCTTATACCACTGTGAAATTTAATGAAACTTTACAGAATCTTTATTACATATTGTCATTATGTACGCCTCCTATTTTACCTTTTGATCCGACACATATTTTGGGTTTCCCGGCCAAAGCAAAACATGGGCTTTGCCATTATAACCATATGGGAGGCGATGGGAGGCGGGGGTATCATTTAGTGAGTTCATTGCTCACACTACCTCTAGTTTGATATTTAAGAATTAAGGTATATAACTGAAAATATAGTATATTATTCTCACCATATATCCCAGTGAACCCACTTATTGTTAAGATGTATTCTGTGCTTTCATTACCGACAAAGAAATAACTGTATTCTGCTTCTAATGGCTTGTCATCTGTCTTCAGCATATCTACTTTCATATGATTGTACCCATTTTTCGTCAACATGTGTATTACGTCATTTCCTGTTGCAACATTGTCCATAAACATATATTCAATTAAAGAAATTAGCTGTGACATCAAATAATAAAAAAGAATTCTATTGGTGTTTATAATTCATTCTTCTCATCAAAAATATCTATAATATAAAACATATATTTTTTTTAGGAAGAATAAAACTTTTCTCAGGCATACCGATCCAGAAATCGGATTCCTCTTTGAGATTACCAAAACCAGTCTTGTAGTTGAACCAACTTCTATAAAAGTCTGTATTATTAAAGCATCTCCTTTGTATCACCTAAGAAAAGAGACAATTTCACGTATAGTTTTTAAAACGAGCTTAAGCGGTTTATTAATTATTATTCTTAATGTTAAGACTCATTCACCACAGATAAATTTAAGAGGCTTTTGTCTTGGTCAATTGACATGAAGAGGAAGCTATTCTGCAATTAGAAAACATGACAGGAATTTGCAGTCTGAATGATAGCCTACATGTCAAGGACATGTATATTTGACAGTGTAAACATTATGATCCAATTTATAAAGAATGGTTTAGAAGTCAAGAAAAGGGCAAATACACAAGACATTTGTAATTAATTATATTATGGCCTTCAAAGAAGAATTTATTCAACGAAAGCAAGTTTAACATCATTTTAAAAGAGATGTTTATTTAAAAAAATATTTCTGTGTATTCAAAATAAGGCTTGTCAATACCAAGATCCAGCGGTAAAATGGATATTTTAGTGCGAAATGCGCAGACAGTGTGAGAGGCAAACACCCAATAAATGTAGTTGGTTTTGATAGAAAAAAAGGTTTAAGAGTTCATACAAAAAAAGGAAAACATCTTCAAGTTGTTTATATATTATGTACTTCTGATATCAAAATTTGAAATCGTACGAAGGCGTTTTATAAAATAATACATTAAAAAATAAATCTAGAGAGTTACACTTGTAAACTGATTTACCGCCCATTTGTGTCCCTGTGAGTAAACATATGGTACGTCAATTTGTTTATCATCAATGTTCAGAGTCTCTACTGACGTCACTTCAGTAGCACAGGTGACCAAGTCTGAAAAGAGGATTGTTAATTATATTAAATATAATATACTAAGAATATGAATTAAAAATAAAGGAAATCAAGTACAAAAATTCTCTTTTCTAAGGTTCTGAATAATAATAAATCATAATGTATTAGTTTTAAAAATTCTCTTAAAGAAATTGTCTTAAGAAATAATGATATTAGAAGGCAACTTATGATTATGTTAAGTTGTTTACAATTCATGTTAGCTTTTAAATATGCATTTTCATGATAATTTTACATACTGCAAGGGGTGTTTTGGTAATGTGTCCAATTTCCGTCTGATTGACATATCACTTTTTGTCTATACTTCTTCTCATAAGTCCAGGGATAGCATTGGAATATCCTAAGGGAACCAACGCCAATTGTAAGAAACTGTCCCTTTGATTTTATTTGTATTGCGTTTTTCAAGCTGGGTAGAGGTCCACAATCTACAATTTAATTTTTTAAATAATTGATCCCTGTCCCCTTACACAGATAGCTGACTCAATACTGTAAACCAACATATATTTGCGTGCGAAAAATTTTTGCGAGGTTCGTGAGAGCCTCTTCATCCCAAATATTTTACGCCGCCAACCGGTCCTTAACCTCTCTCTTTCTCTTAACAACATATTAAAAAATAGGTTGATCGCAAGACTTATCGCCGTGAACTAATTTACCTTTCGTTAATTGTGAAATAAAGTCGTCGTGAATAAAAGTTAGTTAACATTTTCATGATTTTGACTACGGAAAAAAAAAAGTATCGAGGTCAACCTACAAAATAAGATATAAAAATGTATAAAATACAGGATGAGCAGGTGCATAAAATTACATGTGTTTTAGACGTCCATGTTTGCTCTGCTTTTAAAGATTAATAACTCTTATTTAGACTAACATCACAATATTTGTTCGTTAATTTCTATTTATTATTTTTTTTTTGTTTAATTAATAATGCAGTACTAGTAAATTAGTATGATATACAAAAACAATCAAGATATACGCAGAGTCACTATAATTTTTGTCAAGTGAACAATTGCATTTTGTGACTTTTTAAATATTTTCATCGCATACAAGAAGTTAAACTTTCAACAAAATATCTAGTATTCATTTGTACAATGTACGCAACTTTTTTTTTAAATTCTAAATATTCGTGCGAAAAAAAAAATATGGAGATGACGAGCAGTATTCAATTCCATTTAAACATGTCGAATCGGGTATAGAGCAAATAAGGAACTTAAAATATCAAAGATGGAATCAGGTGCCGTGTAGAAGTAAGCATCTTCTACAATAAATTACCTGATATTTCACACGAATATGCACCAAAAGGACCAGGTACACATTTCATATTAATTGCACATTGGTGATTTCTGCAACCTTCAACAAAATCCTATAAAAAATGAAAAAAAAAATCTTCAACATGCAATCAAAATTTGATTAACTCAATATACGCAGCATTGTTAGGGCTTAAAAAGGGGGGCGAGGTCTAATTTATGCGTGGAATGTCTACTATGGCATCACATAAAGATAGGCACGCAGCACTGTTAAGGCTTACTATGAGAAATAAACGAAAAATAGAAGTGCAAAAATGGGAATTGTGTTTAAAACTGAGATTATTTTTATTCAGCTGTTCTATTATCACAGAACTTAAATGGAAATAGCATAGTATAACCTACTCTGTACTGTATGAAGTTTGGTCCCATCGATGGACGGTCACGTGATGAATGCATAGTACGTGTACTGAATTTAGGTCATTAACAAATTTGAATATCGCAAGGGCATACCCTATTAGAAATTAAAAACGCAAGCTATTAATTGTTTCTGCATACCTTGCACTTTCTGGAACGTGCTGCTGCTTTGAACAGAATTTGCGTTTTAATAGTTAATACCCATTCTCTGTAACCACTTAAACTTTTGTGGCACGCATAGTCACAGATCTTTTTCATATTTGGCTGGAAAGTACAACCTCATAAACTACTTCAAAAAATAAAGTTAGATCATATGAATGTTGAGTAATTACCATGGAAACGGTGTCTAAAGTTGATTTTTTTTCGGAAAAAAATGCAATATTTGGGAAAGTTTTTTAATGAAATGCGGCTCCTTCAATTCATGTTACTCATGAAACATAACATCATTTTAAATGGCATGTTAAAACCTTGTTGGTATTCTCTCTATAAATATGAGAATTTTTTTATTAAAAAAGCAGGCATTAACTTTGAAATTGAATTATCTCCCTTTGATAATTGTGAGCTCTTCAGTGAGAAAGATAAAAATATCATTGTACAAAAATGACTGGAAGTTGTTTACATATTGTCAGCATACAGCTCTGTATATCCTAGAATTCAAGTAAAATCAACTGTTTTTCCTGTTTATTTAAAGTGCATACAAATTTTAGCCTCTGTTTATTTCCTACATGCAAAAGAATAATTTTGATATGTGAAAAATGGTGAAATGTACAAGACTATATAGTACAGGAAATCAGCTCTGTATATAAGCATAAGCCTCAAGGTCTAAGGAGTTTCAAAACAGGATTCAAGATAATTTTGAAATCTCAGAAATACTAATATTATGAATTTGTTTATTTCTAAAGAATTACTGTGTCTCACGATCAGTCAGAGTGACATACTTGAGAACTGCAATGAATACTGCTTTAGAAAGCGAATGATTTTTTAAAACTGAATGTGATTACAGAGACTAAAAATCTTTAAAAATGAATAATATGTTCTTGGCTGAAAGGGGAAAAAATCTATACTGAATAATAGCTACAATTCCCATCCACAGGTCGTTATTTCAGTAATCATTTTTGAAACCCATAGTATACATGTAATACATATAATTATTATATATGGGTTAAAAAATTGTTACCGATACAAGTCACCCTCCCTTCCAGAACGAAAAAGAGTATGGGAATTTTATTTATTATTATTAATTTTTCTTTGCTCTTCAGACTTTTTTCTGTGAAGAAGAAAATTAATAATTTTCCCTAAAGATCATCTTGGAAATAAATAATATGTCCTGCCATGGAAATAAACCTAACTTGATAAAAAACCCTTCCGGATCAAAGGTCGTCCCCTAACCCATAGTAAACGCAGTCATATTACATGTATGTAGTTGTAAACAAGATAAACAAGTATAAAAATGTTTTGTTAACCAGTCAAAAATATACTTTTTATGATTGAGGGAGTTGCATAGAAATACAAATTGTCTGTGAATCAAATTTAAAGTTAACGGTTTATCATTTCTCTGGACTAAGATACATTATGATTTAACCTTAATATAGCAGTACAATTAATATTAAATCTGTCTAGCAGTATTTTATTAATAATGAAAATAATTTTCTGACCCCCCCCCCCCCCTAAAAAAAAAACAAACAAACAAACAAACAAAAAAACAAAACAAAAAAAAAAAAACCCAAAGAAACAAAACAAAGGCAAAAAAAAAAAAACCCCAATCAATTAAAACATAAAAGCAGATCATTCGAACAGGTCCAGCAGATTTTTACAACAGATTGTTCTTGATCTTTTGCGTAGATCCAGGCATATTTGAATTGAAATATTTGACCATCAACATCTCTAATATCTCATTTTTTTAAGAATGATATTGCAAAGTAAATTAGATTTTTCCGTCAACTTCTCTGAAAAAAATCACTGGAAAACACATTTTGACTGTCACTTGAAAAGTTCGGACTGTTAAATATGGTTTTTAAAAATGTACATTCAGGAGCAAGGAATTAGTTCACTAAAACAACAAAAGAGTGTCTTTACATGCTTGAAGCACTATTCTCTATGTACAAGAAGTCTTGCACTCAATATGGAAAGTGTATAGTCGTTCACTTTTCTTAATTGTCTACCTTTATATCAATGAAACCCGAAAACCGTACTTATAAGCATTTTCACATTATGCATCAAGCTAAAAGGAGAATGTAATACCAGTAAAATACTTTTAATATACAAAATAGAGGTCAGGATACAACATTTTCAATACCAGTATTCCGAATACCTGAGTATAAATGCATTATTAACAAGCTAATTGAAAGAATATGTGTCCCCTGCTTAAGAAGATAAGAACTTGCATAGATTAAGAGGAGTGGGGGTGTCAGAGGGTGGTGGGGGTAGGGGATGGGACAGTTAAAGAGGGGGGAGCGGGATCATAGGGAGTTATGATATAAAAAAGCTTACCTAAATGCTTTTTGAGGTATCGCTCGGAAATGAGAGGTTTACATACAAACATTTTTTTTTTATCTTGACCTCTTGACCTAAAAATAAACAGGGGTCTTTTCATGCTAAAGCGAGTTGTGGTTAAACTCAAATTGAAAAAGATTGTAGGCCTCTTAAGATATCCCACGATAATAAAATGTTAAAACAGACAGAGGGGGGGGGCATATTTTAATAGACAAAAAAAGCGAAAGTCCGATTTAAATGGAAATTATCATCGACTCCCCCTCCCCCTTTATCTCAAGAGTTGGAATAAGGGATTATGTACTATTTAGCACTGGTATTAAAATAATGAATGAAATACCATTGCACAGTTCTTTGTATAAAACAAAGATTTTATGGCTAAATTGTCATTAATATTGAATAAAATGGTCGCAAAATGTAGGCAGGAATTGAGAGTTAGCGTGTGTAGTTCTTTATATACCATTGTGACCTTGAGCTTTGACCTTCTGTCCTTATGGGCACACATTCATATGATGCTAGTTATTGTTGGCCAGAACTGTAATTTTGTTTCTACATTTGTTGTTTAAAACACAAGTATTAGTTATGACAGTGTTGTTTAGTTTCCTTAAATATCTATCTAAATCTGCCATTTTGACCTTGACCTTTGACCTTTAGTCATGAAAAAAAAAATGTCTTTGTTTTTGCTGTTTTTTTCTATATACCTAAATTTGTTTCAATCCATTTTAAAATACTCAGACAATTATATGAATCCTGATTGTATCTACGTATTGTACTTTTCTAGGATTTTTTAAAAAAGCATAAGTTTGTAACCATGGTAACAAGAAAACTAAATATAAATACCAAGTAGTTCTTTGTAGTTTTTATTAGAACTATATATGGACTTTCAAACCAATGTATGCATTTTTTCCCATCTCTCCGCAAAAATTTATGCCAGGCTTTTCAAAAGAGCCTAAAATCTACAATTTTACCCAAGAAAAATCCAACCTATAAACGAGGGATATTTTTTCTATGAGTTAAAGTTACTGAAATACTAAAAATGTTCTAAAGCACTGTAAAATGATGTATTTTGGCAAAAAAGGTCAAATCATGTTAATAGCTTGTTCCATTAAATACTTTTAATACGTCAAAAAAGGGTCATTTTTCATCAAAATTTAGCAATTTTAGGCCATGAAAAATGTATGTGGGTTGCCATGGTCACCATGGACCAAAACAACCATTTTATTATGAATTTTAGTTATATACATCAATATAGGAATGTATGCAAAGTTTCATAAAAATCCAAGACCATGCGTGCCACACTCCCTATATAAGAGTTTAAATGCTTACAGAGAATGGCTATTAAAATTTCAAGTAAATATGCCCTTGTCGAAATATGTTTGACTTTTACCAAATATTTTGTGTATTTATAAAGTCATGCTCTCGATTTAAAGAAAGCAGCAGCACTTTTCAAATTAAGGAACATATCCTTTATTTATATTCAAAAAATGGTTAAGATTTATTTAGTGTATGCCCTTGCGAAAGAGCGATTTAATGAGGCACCTCGATGTAAAATATACCTAACCTCAACATAAAAACACGACAGAATTATTTAAATACATTCTCTCGATAGTTAGTGAATAATCGCACTAAACATACGATACACATTGGTATTATTAGCCTATTTAAAACCTGTACATAATATTCTGTTTTATAATAAAACGCATTTTTCATTGTTAAAAAAATTCCCAAATCTGCCTCTCACAGTACATGAAATACGTCATTTTTACCAAAATGACGTCATGATTGACAAGTTCATCGAGATCAGTGATTCGTTTAAAACCAGCTGTATAGGAATTTACTAGCGACTTTGTTAATGCATTGATAAGTTTTATTGTTGTTTATTATGCTAATACAGTTAAAAATTGCAAATTATTTCACTTTTGGGTAATATGAGGAATGCATAAAAGTCATATTTTTGTGTGACGTCACAGTAAACTTTTCCCGTATAAATTATGCCCCGCCCCCTTTTTCTAGCCTTAACAGTGCTGCGTACATTTTGTATTCCTCATGATACTAGAAAATCAAAAACTTTGCAATTGTAAACTGGATTAGCATATAAACGACGTCAAAACTTTTCAATAAATTAAACATAATTACTAGTTAAATCCCAGACAACAGTTTATAAAGAAATCACTGATCGCAGCAAACCTGTCGACATGACGTCATATCCATAAACCTGACGTATTTTATGTGCTGTGAAAGGCAGATCAAGTATATTTTTTACAACGTATAATTTACATAGTTTAGATAGGCTATTATTAATATCATTTTAAACCTTTGTTTACTTCGCTTATTTAATTATTAGCGAGGGAATGTTTGTAATTAATTTGCTGTGTTTATGAGTACAAGTTAGGTATGTTTAACATTGAGGTGGCTTGTCAAATCGCCTTTTCGCAAAGGCATACACTTAATAGATGTTAGTCATTTTTTGAATACTGTATACAGGGTTATTTTCGCCCCGTGTTTTTTTTTCGCCCTTTCACACTTGCAGACAACTTTGCCCCGTTTTGAATTCGCCCAGTCATAGTTCTGTTTAAGAAATTATACCGTATCATTTAAGTTCTCCCCGTTTTAAATTCACCCAAATAAGAATAGGGCGAAAGGGGCGAAAATAAAAAGTTGGGGGGGGATTTCCCTTACAGTATAAATATGGGATATTTTTCTTAACTTGGAAAGTGCTGCTGCTTTCTTTCTATCGAAAATGTAGCTTAATAAGGACATAAAATACTTGATAAAGGTCATACATATTTCGACATTGGCATATTTACTTGAGATTTTAAGTAATAAAATGCGAATTATATATAAAGCAGCAGCACTTTCCGGAAAATACAAAGTATGCAGAATCAAATGGTAATTTAAATTTTCAATTTCAACTAGGGTATGCCCTTGCGATATTGAGATTTGTTTATGACTCCATTCAGTTCACATACTATGCATTTATCACTTGACTGTCCATTGTTGGAATCAAACTTAGTTCAGCACAGAGTGGGGTATAGGCCCCTACTAAGTAATTTCAGTAAATATTTAATAAAGTTATGTAATAATAAAATGGCATTATCAAATATATCCAGTTTTAAAAAGTTCCCGTTTTTTGCATCGATATTCCATTGATTTCTTTCTAGTAGACCTTGACAGTGCTGCGTACTTTCACTTTATGTTTTTTTTTTCTACTTAACCAACTGTGAAATTGATCTGAAAATCATGTTTGCTTTATTCACGCGTAAAAATATACACGGAGGAACTCAGGCTTAGTGACGTCACAATAAAGTTACAAAGATATTGATAGAAATTTGACGATATAGGGCGCCGAGAAATTCAAATTAGAGTGTGTTATTGGTGCTTTAAGCTCGTAAGATATAAATATAAGCAATGTTTTTACGGGTGGAGTGAAAAACTGCTGTGTAAACCAAAAATTTGAAAAACCGTATATTTTTCGTGATGCGCTAGCGTGTTTCACGCAAGAGAGTTAATGCTACATATGGAGGTTTCTATGCAAAATATCTAATTAAATTCCATAATTGCTCTACCTACTGCTCAGAAAATATTAAGACTTGTTTTCTAATACATTCTTGGTACCCACGACATGCAATAGCCGGTACACATTATGACGTCATATTATGACGTCATCGACCTATACTACACAAGTTTTAGGAAACACCAACAAAATCGCTTCGGCGCAAGGGCATACCTTACTTTGTTTACAGAAGCAAGTTATAAAAAGACGCAGGATATTCCAAGGACTTAAGATATTGCTGCACAAATGTCTACTATTAGTATTACTATTAGTGCAGTTTTAAGTTTAAACGGGGTAAAAATTCAGAGTCCAGTGTAAGTTTCCTAAAAACTTTTATCGATTGAGAAAGTGTATAGGATTTTTGCAGCAATTTTATTAATTTTCATAATATTCTCCTTAATATTATAATTTTTTTATTTTAAATTAAATAGGATATGCCATTGTGCCGACGTGATTTTGATGATGTGATTTATAACATTGAGTGGGAGAGAACAGTGACGTCATAATATGACGTCATGATGTGCACTTGCATTAATAAACTGTGGGTACTAAGAATGTATAAGAAAATCAATTTGAACTTTCTCTGTACATAAAATATACTACTTATGCATTTTTATTAGCTCATTTGCATAGAAATATCAATATTTAGCCTTAACTCACTTGCGCATGAAATATACCTACGTACGAGTCTCCGTGATTTTACACACAAAACATTCCTGTATAAGCTTTAATAATAAACATAGCGACGGCTTTTGATGATGAATTACTTCTTTACTTCAATATTTTATGACAAAAGAGTTGTGAAATATAAATTAAAGATTGTTTTCAGGATCTTTGTTCTGGAGAAATTTTGAAAATAAATTATTTTAGTAAGCTCATTAATCAATTAAATATATTTTTTTTAAATACCTGGTATATTATTTTTCAATACATGTACTTTTAGGTAATGCTCATGGTGTTCTCAGGGTTAGCAGAGAATTGCATTAAACACATACATGATATAAGGATATTTTTTTGAAAATCTCGACTTTTTCTCGTAGAGAATATATATCACATAAAATAATTTCTGTGAAGCGTGCACTGCACTGCAGGGAAATACATGTATACAGTATTGATGTTTCGAACTATTGCTACATCTACCCAGAAATGCATAAGAAAATACCCTTTTCATAAACCTACATATAAAATTTGCTTAAATTGACATTCGTTAAAGTAGCACTACATTGAACAATTTAAATTAGAACAAAGAATCCTTCCCCTTGTTTTCAAAAGATTGCATTATTTAACATAAAAGTTTTACGCGGGTATGTTAAGGCAGCACATGGACCAGAAATCGGCGAATTATCACTTTTTTTAAAATTATGTAACACTAATAAATTATGCATTCTATAGACTTCAATGGGACTTATACTACATGCAGCACTTCACCACGACGTCACCACGTGACGTCTATAATTAGAAAATATGCCTTAAAGAAAAAGTGAAAAGTTCAACACTACCCCGGGGATATTTAATTTCAATTTCTTGTATTAGTTATGTAAAAACATCTTGGTACCATAAATAGTGCTGCTAGAATCCTACTGTCCTATCACAGAAATAATTATTCAACACTTTCGGACGAAACCTTCCCAAAATTTTTACATTTTGTTCATAACATCGAAAAAAATGCATTAATTCCCGTAAACCAGACGATTCTAGCAGCACTCTCCAAAAACAATAGAATAAGAACTTCAGATAGAAACAAAAATTAAGTTTCAAAGTGTGCGGCGTAGTGTTGAACTTTTGCATCTTATTTGTGACGAACGACAGAGGAAAGGCTGATCGACAAGGAAACACCCTCCCTGCTTTAATTTTACGAAGAAATTGTAGAAGTATATTATCACACCTTATTCATAAGCTTTATTCCCAAATGAATCACACATGATATTCATTCTAAATGCTTTTAAACTCCCTTTTCTTGTGTTTGTTTACATGAATTCTCGTTACGTTTCACTTTCACTCTGCTACTGCATGATCAACAGTTATGACGTCACGGGTTTGGTATTTAACCCCTGTGATAACTACAGAGACCCAGAAACGACAAAATTCCGTTTATATTATGCCTCTGCATATTTTGATTAAATTTTACGACCTCAAATCAATTTAAGATATCGATTATAAGAAATTGTTATCTCTAAACTTCACGTCATATAGCTTACTATGACGTCATATCATATAGGCAAGTAGAATATTTGGCTGTAACCTTAACCTACCTGCGTAAGAGTGAGTATATTATTATACGAGTATATTTAGTGTTCAAATACATACATGTACATGTACATGAAACATATAGAAATAACGAACAGTATGCAAGATGAAAAGTCCATTTAACAATATAAAACAGGAGTAGAGCAAACACGGACACCAAAAAATCAGAGGTGGAATCTTGTGCAATTTAGTAGTGAGCATCCCCAGCCAAACGGTCACACCTGCCGTGTGCTCTTTGTCATGATCGGGAAATAAGGGAAAAATCCGTCGTCAATTCAGTGTATGATTAATGCATGTTCATCAATAATTAATAACATTTTAAAATTATATATTTTTTTCTAATTCATTCCAAATTTTTATTGTATTCGTTTAATGCACAAAAAGATTTTAAAAGCACACGCATTCGAAAACTTAGTAATAATCAGTTATCACTTAGAAAATTATTTTAATAATAAAAGTTGTAAAAACCATATATATATTGGTTATACTAAGCAGAATAAGATCGACTGCCAACCACAACTAAAGAATTTAACAGAATTAAGACATTATCGTATTTAGGGATTCAAATATCAATTAAAACTTGACGGTATTTTACCTGTTCCCATAATGCGATGTCAGCAAACACTGCCCTGGGTTCATCTGAGAGTAAATGTGTCGATGTGTCCACACTGTTCATCTCACATAACAGTATACTCCTCCAGTAATTCACTGACAAACATCTTCTTCTACTGAAACATTCTTCTGTACACTCTATAAAACTGACTCCCTGAACGATGTCAATTAATGCATTGTGTATTCTCTTACCATAATAGATTTTCTTTTCAATATCTTGTATAGAAAGACTCCAGATGGATACCATACTTAAAATTACAGTATAAGTGACATATTTTCTCATTATAGATATCAAAATACCCTTTCCTTTACTACGAAAATTTCCTGCTAGAAAATACGTGCAGAAAAGGCAATGTCTGCTATGTAAATCTTAATCTATGTAACAGATTTTATCTATCTGCAGATATATTTATCGTTTTGAATATCGAACCAGTAATGGATGTATGCATGTACAAAATACTTCATAATTATTTCCCTTTGACTTACGATAATGACTTAAACAATTGAACGCCTTTGAACAATACATGATTGATAGAACTAGAAAAATTTAACAGTTGTTTAGTTCATCTTTTATCATTTAAAATTTTTCTGAAGTGATTGATTTCTAAACAATAAAATCAGAAAGAATATTAGATTTCTTCATTTTGTGATCAAAGAAGTTTTTAACCTTTTCCGATATTGAACAAATAAACAATCCAATAAACAAAGAATATTAATTGATTTGCAAGCTCATAGCATAATCACCAATTTGAGCTGCACAAAGGATAGGTTCATGTAGAATACTGACCATTGGTGTTTTAGAACTGATAGGGCATAAATCGTTTCAGAAAAAAAATAAGTATGGCGAAAAAAATTGTAATCTAAAGGATATTCATATCCTGATACAGTTTGAAGTGATTGATTGATTGATTGATTAAATGAATGTTGCAATGCGTCCCATTCGATAATTTTTCACTCATATATAAAGACGTCACAATCTATGGAATAAGTGCCTGTTATTTAGTTTTTAACCACCTATGTATAATTATATTAGTACCATTGAGAAAACGCATTGCGAAGACGCAATTACTACTATATTTATCGACTTCTGTAAGTTGCGTCTTTTCCAATCACGGAATCACTTTACCGATTTACCGTCAAGGTCAAAGAACTAAAGTGTTTAGAGAATGTCTTAAATGTCTATTAATATTTTTGCTTCCAACTCCCTTGACTGAACTAATTTTTACATCATCGTTCAACATTCTATTTTTCAGCACAGAAATTTTTAAATTTTTAAATTGAATTATACCTTTGATTTGACCGACGTCATGAAAAAATAAATGAAGGAGATAAAACTAAATTAACAAACAAACAAACAATCAAACAATCAAATAAAACAACCAAGCAAATTAAAGATGTCAAGCTTAATTCATTTTAACCTTAACACTCCTTTTGTATTTTACTTTTTACCTGTGGTTACAATACAATCATTACATTTTTTTCTGCAAAGTCATTATTTTGATGAAAATAATTATGTAGTCATGCCACACATGCCCTAATTTTTGAAAGGCAAACACTTAGAAAAAAATATTATCAAGATTAACTTATGAATCTTAATTTGAGACTAAATTTAATTTACATAACATTTTCTAGTTTATCATTGTTTTTAATTGAAAAAAACTTCGCTTTTGTCCGTTTAATGATATATAAAAATGAATAGAATTTTTTGAAGATTCTACGAGTAGAAAATGATTCGAAAGACGAAGTTAAATATTCTTGGAGACAGACAAAAATAGACAACCCTACAGAGAGACCACAATTTACTAACTCCTTAAAATCTTCAGTATTATAGCGGGAAAAAAAAATAAAAGTAACACATTTTAGGGACAAAAAAGTCAAACTGACAATGCTTATTTTTTTTCTCTTCATATGTAACATTTAATTATGGTTTATTAACGAAATATATTTACATTTTCATTATTTGTTTTAAGTATCAAGTCCCATAAAAGGCTGAAAATCAAGTAATATATTGAAATTGAAAATGTTTTAAATCAAACATCAGTAAAGCGATAATGTTTGTAAGAAATTCATAAGAAAATAAAGATGCATTGTTGTTGATGACATATCTTAAAATCAAGATATGTCATGAATTGTAAATTATTACACAAGACGATGGTCTATCTAGACATTTCATCAAATATCTTTCTAAAATTTCTTCTAAAAGGATAAAAATCAAAGATATTTGTTGAAATTATAACATTTTAAAATTTATATATATAATTCAAAAGATGCAATTCTTTAGAAATTCATGAGAAAGTTTAATTGATGTAAAAAAAAAAATGTTGTTGTTTTCACTAGACAGTGGTGGAATCATAATAAATAACCCTGACACTTTTTTCGGAATGGATTAAAAGTATCAGTTTGATATTCATTTCTTGCATAAAACGGCTGAGGAGCAAATTCATAGAAATTCGAATCCTTATCGCATCAATTATTCACGAGTAAATAGAAATAAATCGATTACAAGATCAGTATTCAATGGTACATGTATTTGCATTTTCTTTAATTGGAAGGCTTGTTATTTAACTGGATTTTAGATGAATTTGCATGCTATTCCCTTTGTAAGGAGGAGATTCTTCGAACTTGATTTTCTGGATTCTTGACTTTAAGAATATATAGCGGATTTAACTGAAGGTTTTAACAAGCTTCATTAAATGACAAACTAAACAAGGCAAGACCGATGTGAATTTCTCAAAACATCGACGAGAATTAACAGATATGCATGTCTCTGATTCTGCGAAATCCTATTAAATTAAAGAACATTGCACTAGCAATAAAACACAGAGGATGAAAATAAATCCCACAGAAATAAAAAAAAAGCTAAGGTCTTTCTTTCCATTTTATCTTCACCTTTTCTGGTTTTATTTTAAACTGATCAATCAATCAAAAGAATGATGCATATTATCAGGGATCATTCTTTCCTAATTATAAGATCAGCAAATACTGTGAAAAATAATTATGCAAAGCACTCGTTACAAGTTTATTCTGATTTTTTTTTTTTAATTTCATTTTCTCCTAATTCAATTATATGTAGCCGATAATTATAAATCACTACATAACATCGTGTGACGATACGACATATGACCTCATGGACCACTTTAAATACTAATACAGATATGCAGAATTTTAGGGGATGAAGTTTCCCTTTGCCGGAAAGAAATTTTGTAATCTCCTATTTTTTTCCTGAAAGAGCTATCATACATCCAATATTTTAATACCCTTATATTAGTTCAGTCGGTCCGATATCAAAAGTTGAGTATTCGAATCCTGATCCCGACTGACCTAAGTCGGTAAAAAAAAAAATAGGTAGCAACTGTTCCAGCAAGCCTATGGGAATGGAAGTTGCTGATCCTTCGGATGAGACCATAAAACAGAAGCGCCGGTGTAAAGACGAATAATGACCCCCATCGAATAATGACCGGGGGTCATTTTTCAAGGGCAAAAAATGACCCCCTACCCATAGAAAAAAATCATTTTTTGTAGAAAAAGTGTCATAGGGGTCATTATTTTATATGTTAGTCCTATAAAAAATTTACCCCCATTGAAAAATGACCCCCTTTAAAGTGAAAAGAAATTCTTTAATTGTCAAGTTTCAAAATTTCTTTTTAATTTCCACCTTATAGTGTTTGCTTAAAGAATGATATTCCACTTGTTTTTAGAAATCAAACCATGCAACAATCAGGTTCCAATACTCTATAATAGAAAAATTAATTTTTCCTTCATTTCAAATTTTAGCTTGTATAAGTTTGGCAAATCCTTTTTGACAATGAAAGAGGAGAAAATTTTAACCCCCCCCCCCAAAAAAAAAAAAATTGCATTAAATCAAAACCAAAAAAAAAATAATAAAATAAATAAATGAAAAGCAAAAATAGAAATAAAACTCTATACCTTTCAACAATACTGAAAGAGGCTCTAGATAAAATATTGAATTGAAGTTAAGCCTTCACACAAGTTCTATCATATCGTATTCGACATGATTAAAGCATACTTTAAATGTTGGTTTGGGTATACTTGAAAGTATTGTGGCAAAATAACAGTTGAAAATTAGTAGAAAAGTATATTATTTTAAGCTTAATTTTAGTCCCTTCTTATAGAAAAATAAAGGTAGGGTAGTTTTTTTTTGTTGCTTTTGTTGATGTAACCAGGGTTATGTATTATTCAATGCTATATATACTTGCGCTGCGTATATGTGAGAATGTGGTATGAAAGACTTTGTGTGAATGAGGTAGTTGTTATTTTTAGACACTAAACGGACAGTCACATGACTTAATCCCATTCACTGAATTCCCGCTTGCACGAACTAACATCGGGCACTCTTAGCCTAGCCGTTGAACTGGTTAGATGTCATTCATCATATACAGATAGTAATATTTGTGATTCTTGTGTGTGTCCTGGTAAGAATCTATTCTAAATAAAGTCTATTATGTTTTAATTATCTGTCTAAATGTCTGTCTATGTGTCGTCTATATGTTGTGTGTAATTGTAATATTTCATGTTTTTGAGGTTTATTCCAACGTAAATAAATTATTGAACCCATACCAGATGTTTTCATTTTCTGATGCACTACCACTGGCTACATTGATAATCGACTTCCCCCCCCCCCCCCCAAAAAAAAAGTAAGGGGTGGGGTGGGTATAACACCTAAAACATGCACTGCAAAGCTATTGGCTAGTGTAAAATACACATTCTCATGCAAAATCTACACATGTAGACATTACCTTTTGATTTAGCACGCAGTATTCATTACATTTCTTATGCTTGTTTTACTCCACCCTTTTACCCAGATCTGAGTATATTTTTTTTAGAATTTAATATGAAAATCAGTACACACATTTTCATTTTTGTAACGTCTTCTTCATGCTGTATCATAATATGAAAAGTTAATTGAAGAACATTTTTTTTTATGTCCCTGTAATCGAAGATTCGGGGGTATATAGTTTTATCCTGTCCGTCTGTATGTCTGTCTGTCTATCTGGCGGTCTGTTTCTCCGCAAAAACTTTAACCTTGACCAAAACTTTTCATTTATTGTAGCTTTGCCTTTCATACTCAATATGTGTACATTCCTTGTGACAAGACCTTACTTTGGGTACCACCAAATTTGACCTTTTGACCTTTACCTTGGAGTCTCTCCCATTTTACAAAAAAACCCCAAATTTTTAATTTAATTTGGCTATAACTTTTTAACTGTAGATACTAATACTCTCATACTTAACAAATGTAATCCTTGTTATATTAAACCTTTCTTAAGAAACCATCAACTTTGACCTTTGAGTTTGACTTACCTTTCAAACACTTATCCTTAGCCATTTATTTTGAACAAGTGGTGCTAGGGCTTTCCTTTTAAATTTGCAATTGTATTTCTGGTGAGAATGCCCTACATTGGGTACCATTATATTTAAATTGCATCTAAGAAAAGTTTAGTCTTCGCTATGTTGCCATTCATGGGCATAGCTGTTTCACAAACACATCTTTTTATATATAAGAGGAGTTGCGGATAACTGATGGATACCCCAAACCGTAACAGATGAACGGACGGACGTACCGATCAATATATACTCTCCAGCTTTTCAGCAGAGAATAAGATAATATGTGATACTGCTGATTTTTTTCTGTCAGTACGATGATTTCCCCCATCGAAAAACAATGTTTACTTAATCCTTTAGGCTCGATAAATCTTTACTTCTTTAGATTATGTATCATCACATTGACCTTAAAATATAGCTATAATCGTACATGTATGTTATGAGATCAACATATCATCAATTTATTCCAAATAAGCTCAGGTGAGCATTTTGGCCAATATGCTTCTTTATTTTTTTTTTGGCCCCCGAAAAATTTCAGCTTTAATGCACAGGTAGTCATTTTTCTACGGGGGTCATTTTTCTTCACGTGGGTTCTGCAAATTTTTAGGGTTGTGACACCTTTTCTACTGACAAAAGGGTCATTTTTCTACGTAGAATAATTACCGGGGGTCATTATTCGACAGCGAAAAATGACCCCCGGTCATTATTCGATGGGGGTCATTATTCGTCTTTACACCTGATCAAGGTAGGTGTTTACACAATAACGAATCCTCACTGCTTTATATCCATAAGTGCCGCGTGAATGTTTAAATCTGAAGCCCTAAACCGTTGTATGCCTAGTGACCACTCTGTATGAGTTTTAAATTCTAAAATCGGATGAAAAAGGCATACAATTATTTTAATTGAATCCGACTACTCATTTGTTTTAGAAACCATACTGTGTATTCTAACTTCTTTGAAATTGCCATATTCTATTTCATACCTATTTGTCTGTCAATGTAGAATAGTAAAAAAAGTGTAAATAAAGTTAAATTTGTATATAAAAAAAATCTCTTCAGTGATGTAAATTTTATCTGAAATTTTCAATAAACCTTCAATAAAGCACAAAAAAAAAATACAATCACTGTGATGAACAGGACTTTTTTCAACCATGGCCGGTCGTAATTTTACTTTGTGTTATGTACACAAAAAGTTAATTGAGAATATATTTCCCGATGATTTTATACAATTATAGGCCTTAGAGATAGCATAGCGACTGATCTGAGCACGAATTGAAGTGAGAGGTCGATATCCTTTCTCTAAGGTCTATATATCTAGGGATTGTACGGAATCAAAAGGCTACAATTGTTTTATTTTTATTTTATTTCTTAATAATGAATTAAATGTCTTAAAATCCTTTCTAATCGTCTTTATCTTCTCATATAAAGCATTGTTATGTCATTTACATTATGACGTCACAGCAATGAATACCAGCTGCAGTATCTGTTTTAGAAACATCCAGTTTATATAGACTATTGTGATGTCAGCACTATTGTTGCTTCACAGAAGGACGTTAATTTTAGAAAGAGCAGGTTTATAATTTTTAAAAAAAAAAGAATCATCCATTTTTTTAAACTTTTTATACCTGATCATGTGATCTACTTTGAGCCAATCAGATAATTGGAACAATGAAGATAAATAATAGTATAATTCACTGTGCAGCCGCCTAGATAAATTAACACTCAATTAACGTGAAATAATCATTTATGAAATATTCGCTTCACCTTCTACTCAAATAGCTACGTAAATTGCATTGGGATTGATGTCAAATGTCGAATGTTGCTTTGATTTTTAGACATGATCTTTCAAGGGAATGTTCCGCTTTACGATGCCTTTGTTTTCGATAAGATAGTAGATTTTCATGACAATGGTTCTTAATACCGTATAAGTAGAATATTTAGCGAGGATTTAATTTTGTCATTATTAGCGAGGATTCAGACATCGCTAAAATTGAATATCGCTAAAAAATAATTGCGTATTATTTGTATATGGTTCTTTAGTAAGCATTTTGAAATCGCTAAAATAACTTCTCGCTAAAAATAAAATACCAGATTTTAGGTAGAAATCGCTAAATTTGCGTCTCGACAAAATTTCCACGTATACAGTATGACATCACGATGCACAAACGAGGAAATTGACAAAAATAGAATATAACATGGCCTGTGCAAATTTTGTAAAATTCCTAAAAGTATTAGATTTCAGTAAATGACAGTTTTTTGAAACCTACAGCTCTTAGTTTTCTTTTCTGACGAAAGATAATATTTGTCTGGCCAAAAACGTTAAGATTGCTTCACTTCTTTCCCAGCATTGGAACATGCCCAGAAAAGTTAAATAAGTTACCATAGCCTCAAGTACCAAAAATGAATGTCAACGGCCAGTACGTTTGACACGATTTTTTAGACGAATTGAGCTATACTCCATTTTTTCATAAATCTATCACTTTATGATACAGTTTTCTTTAAAGAAAAACATTTTCTAGTTAAATTACTTGAACAATAAAATTCTAATTTTCAGTTGATTGATATTTTTCGTTGGTGTCAAAATTTAAAAAAAAATACACTGATCCAGTATTTTGTTTAAACAAGGGAGTGGTTCTACATTATGGTCTTAATTCCATTGACAAGGAAACAAAATTACACTAATTTCAGATAAATAAGATAGAAAAAAACAATCGTCAACTTCTCCAAATCTGGTAAAATTAGGAAAAAACTACCTAAATTATAGAAATTTATTGCTACTTATCTTTTGAATTAATCAACATAATCATGACCAAGTCGTCTATTTTGTGTTAAGTAAAGGGTGTGGGTTGGATGAGGGATGGTAGGATAGATCTCTTTCCTAAACAAATATCTACGTATTTTACAGGATTCTCATACCCATTTCATTAGGATTTGGCGTTTTCCGTTAGGGATCCAAGGCTTAATCTTGAAGGAAAAACATACCTCTGAAAAACTAGACTCATTGTGTTATTGTCTTTTTACTTTTGCATGAACACCTTTCAAGATGTTTTTTTTTATAGACTTTTGCTTAATTTTATGTGACCCATCAATTTCATCCGGTCCACTTTTGAAAACAAAATTCTAAATTCACTCTTTTGTTATTTAAAGTATTGACATACCATTAAATACTAACACGTTTTTCTTTATCGCCTTTCTTATTATGTTATGAAAATCCATAGAACTATCGAAAATACTCCTACCGGAATTTCGGTAACGGTTATATGTCTGTTGGGTTAAAATCTTAACAGTATTTTGACATGACCCGGCGAGTTTTCCTTTGAAGTCAAGCATACTGTAACTGCGATACAGAACACTTGTTGTGGTCGTTTCTTATGCAAATGAGGAGAGTTTACTGTATCTGCAAAATATCAACGATACAGTACGGATTATTTTTAGCGATGACGGAAAGCTGAATCTGTATTCACAAAAAGAATCGTTCAATTCCCATGAAAACACTGTTAGTATTTACTCAAAATTTGAGGTGGATTAAGAATAAAACTTTACAGCGTAACGTAATTTGTGTTGGATTTAAAAACAATTAGAAAGGAGGGAGTGGGACAGTTCACAAATGATAACTTTGAACCCCCCCCCAAAAAAAAGCGGAAACTCGTATATTTCGGGGGAGGGGGTGTAGATTTATAACTAACCAAGACACTATGTGGTGCTATCTTTTCTTGTTGATAAATTAAAAAGCGTATGTGTACACGTTAAGCAAAAATCACTTACGAAAGACAAAAAGAAAAAAAAAACTCACAGGAGGGTTGAGTCGGGGGTACCAGTGAGTGCTGGGATCCCCTTTGGTTACTTCACATTTTATTAAAAACATGAAGGTAAAATACTCTCCCTCCAGCTTTCCTTTTATTTGTTTATTTCAATAATTTATATTACGACAGGTTGAGGACATTGTCGGACATTTCTCTCAGAATACGCTTTCCCCGAAGTATTTTTGTTTCAAAAACATCCCACATGATATCAAAATGTTTTGCATTTAATCGTTTCATAAATTTAAAAAAAAGAATGTCGGCAACAGCTGAATAGAGAAAAAGAACCTACGCAATCAAATCTAAATCTATTCTTTGGAAAACAAATTATATAATGCATCCCCTAAATAATTATTTTAAAATGATAAATACCTGCACGTCCACCTCTCTCGACATTTCAGTTGCGAATGCTTAAATACGGGAAACAAAATCAACTCTCTGCAAAATCATCTGATTGTTGAGAGATATGTACCAAAATGCGCATGTAAATTAGTGAGGTCATTAGAAAGGTCATGTCACAAATCATTTAGAATACTCGTTTCCTATCGCTTTCGACTCAAGCCCCGCCCTGTATCTCCGATACAGTAGGAAACTCGTACTCTAAATATAACTTAAAGTGAAACAATTAATGTTTTCTTGTATGTAGTAATTAAGCGTTAATGTATCGACATCGTTATAATTATCATAATCATCAAATAAGTCAAATTCAAATAAACATTTACTTTGACAAATAATGCATTTTGCGAAGAATAGTCACGTAATCATCTTTATAAAAGATTTCATATTTCGCATAAGAATCTCAATGACCTGTCGCAATTAACGTCAAATATTCCAACTCGTGGGTCAGATATATAGTATTGCACCATTCCACAGAATTCATCTTCTCCGTTTGGTTCATGTTGGAACCAGAGGCTCTGATTAAATTCTTTGCTCTCATTATTTATCCAGGTCCAGATGCCATCTTGGTTCATGTCCTCCAATCCAACCCAATAATAAACTGTTTAAAAGAAAATTAGATAAGTTAAGCTATCGTGTCAAATTGAAGAGATTCATACTTTATATGTGTTTATAATATTTACTATATTTTCTTCTTACTTGGTTAATCAAGAATCTGTTTATAACCCCATAACCTGTCTGTCACCAATTAATAATCTACTATTGATGTTTTTTTTTTCAATGTTTAAATGTACCCGTAATTGTACCTTGGCTATGGAGAGAAAACTATCATAGGCATTTATGCCTACTGTTCCATCCAATTTCAGGGAATAAAATATATTTTAAACCAACCTGTCCTTAAAAAAGCATTAATTTCTAGTTAGACAAAGTATAATGATCAAAAGAATTTTTATTTTTGCTCGAAAAGATTTTAACCACATTAAGAAAGTTAAATCTCTGTTTACAGTATTTTTTTAAAGAAATATTTTGTTATAAAAATATACAGTGACTTTGTAATGAAAATGTCCATTTACTCGTACTTAATTAAAGATTAAGGGTTACTCTGACGCTTTCATATATTCGAATCCCTGTGAAAAAAGAAAAATGACAAGATAAGGTCGTATAATTAATGAAATTTTTTTTCTCACAAATTTCACTTTGAAATCAAATTATTTCGTGGCCTAATCGTGTCCATTTGATTATAACTGGAAGGAACTTGCATTTTATCCCTGCTTGGGGATGTTTGTTGAAAAATAAAAAAAAATGAAACATCAAGATAATATTCTAAAATTAACAAGAAACTTTTTATTTAATTTTACATTAGACCCTCTGTGTAGCCTTAAGGTGTATATTGTGTTTTTAACACGAAGTTAACAAATAGAAATCTACAATGAATTTATAATTCATTTAGGAAATGCAAGAGTTCTACGCAAAAAGCGTGAACAATGGTGTTTTTTTTTTTTTTTTGTCAAAGTGAATGGTCCAAGATGTACACATAGTATACTAAAATATTAGTTATGAAAATAAAAGTCAGAATAGTGTGGATTTTATTGTTAGATCTGAATCTTTTAGATAATAGCATTTTTAAAATGTTATAGTTAAATTGCAGACATTTTTATTGGCATGATATTTTCTACCTTATTTATTAAATATCTGCCTTTGAAAGTATCTCGACCATCATTTGAACTAATAAATATTCTATTGGATAATTTTTCTAATTTTTAATTGATGATTGCCCGGTTGTTCAAAGGATCAATGGATGGACTCGCGCGACGTCTGAATATTGTCAGACGATATTCTAGGAAGGAAAAACATAATTATCAAATATTACCCTCAGTTTCTGCCTTCTGCCGGGAAAGTTAAATCAAATACATGTATAAACATACCATTTTTGGGAATGATATTTTGAAATTTTAAGAGTTTTTCCACGGTGTCAAGCATAAAAAGGTGGCCTCCGTCTAATCCACATTTTGCATTGGCCTCTTTCCAACCCTTAGTGTCAACGTAATCTTTATAACAGACGCTGATATCAGATAGAAATATGTAGTTGTGCCCTTTGCAGTCTAAAGTTAAAGATTTCTGAATTCGAATACTTGACAAATGATTTACAGTATAAAGCATAACATTACAACATCTGTTTTCTTAAATTTCTTGTAAACAACTCTGATGAATTTATTATTTTTCAATGGACATATATTTCATATGCCTCCCTAAACTCAAATTATAGTTTTCTATCCAAATAAAAGTTTAAAAGGATACACTTATAAGATTTCCAGTCTTAAAATACCAATTATTTGGTGGAAATTTTGCAAAATAAATTACATATCAATGAAAATAACGAACATAAATCAAAGTAAGGGATTCATTAAATCATTGTAAATTAGGAGCAGAGAAACACAGGCCTCAATAATTTGAAGGTAACTAGCAAGCATCGGATCGTTCCATTTTCCACTAATTAAATAAAAAAAATGATATTGACATAAAAATGGATTTAAAATTATTATAAGCAATTGTTAATAAAGAGTTTTTTTTATTGAAATGGAATGTATTTCTGAAATTTTATTAAGGTCTTGGAAACGGGAAATGTCCCTTCAATATTTGCATTATTTACACGGGAAAAATACATGGAAATGAGACGGGATTTTGACTCCGAGCCTTTTTTCAGAAAAGTTAATATTGCAATTTTTGTACAGATTATGTATCAAACAAATACAGTACGAGCAGTGACGTTATTTGTTTTTAAATTTAGTTAATATTTTAACTCACTTCGTTCATCCGATTGAAAATAGTAATCATCTGAAAGGAAATAATGCTGAACTCCTTCCAAAGTTGTAAAGGACTGTTCGTCTGTCCTATTTTTGTAACAGTAGCATTCTTCTTCTAAGTATGATAATGATATCGCTCTTCCGTTTTTACACATTCTTCCACACGACGTAACAAATAGCGCATGTGATGGAATGTTTATCTGATAGGGTTCATCGAAAAATATTTTATCATCAAATTGTGCATCTCTTTTCCAAATTTGAAGATTGTAACATCCTTTGAAGATTAAAAAAAACAGTTATATATATTTTTCATAACTTTTCAAAACAAAATATCAAACTTTATGTACCTTGCAATAACTTGATACCTAGAAAATTCAACATTTGGTAGTTTAAAACTCCATTAATTCGTTGAATAAACATAACATGCAATATGTACGTAAACTGTATTAAATTAAAAGCTTTCATTACCAATATATTAATTCCATTTGAAAAACAAAACTTACCAACATTTTGGAAGAAAACTCCAAAAATCGTTATAAATTCTAAGCCTAGCATGTTAATGAGCTATCGAAATGTTGGTATAATTGAAGAATCATGAAATTTTGTCTGAGATATGCTTATTGAACAGGTAGAAAAAGGTTTAATTGGTACAAATGAAAATGCATCGAACCCTTTTAAATGATAATTTTAAAAAAATCCAATTTGATGGAAATGTTTGTACACTCGCAATTTCAAGTATTGATTGCGCATCACAATCGGATCATTTTATAAATGTTCAAAATTGTTAAAGGCTTAATCAGTATTTTTCTGGCATGTTCTTTCCTAAGTCAACATATTTTTTATTTACTTTTTTTATTAGTCATCGTATATGTATTTGCATAGTTTAAATCAAAAGCAATTAAGTGCTGATGGAAAATATAACAATATTATAAATTAAATGTCAATAAATAAAAGCTTTAATTTCAATTTAAAATGCTCAGGGCAAACAAGCCATGTTGTACAATCAACATGATCAAAACGAAATTAAATGCGTGACAGTAAATTGATAAAAAAATATTTTCATTTTGGTCAAATTGTAGTAGCATTATAAATTCATCAATACAATGTTTCCGCCTTTGTATGGGAACCTGACAATATTACATCAGGGTGAAATAAATAGTAGGACATGTTTCTTTTTGGCAATCATTAGGAAAGAACATGCATTTGATTTTAAACCAATACTAGTTATATTTCTCCTCTATAAAACTGTATAAAAGAAGAGTTATTAATTATCAATTAGATGCATAGGTATGCAAAAATTAACAATGCAAACTATTTATTATGTAAACCCCACCTGTCGTATTTATTTGAAATGTTTAAAATTTATTTTAGTTGCCATAATAAGAAAAATAATGTCAGGCTCTTTTGTATAAGGGAGGACTGAGAGCCAAAAGAGTAACAAGCTAATTCAGAGAATTCGTGTCCCCCGCTTTGGGAAAAAGTCGGATCCCCCTGACTGAATTTGTAGAATTATTAAATGTATACATGTATACATGTATACTGAAGCAAAAAAATACATGTATGCCAATATGCATATAAATATTTGATTGCTTATTCTTTATTATGTATATAGAAGATTCTTTTTGTATGGAATATTTATCACACTGTGATGATGATTTTATGAGTTTGTGCAAGCCAGACCTCATAATTTTTTTTTCATTTCACATGCTGAATACAATAATTTAGTTAAAAAAAAGTATTTCGAAAAAAAAAAGAAAATGGATCGTCCGGGATTCGAACTCGGAACCTCTCACATGTGAAGCAAGAGACATACCACTAGAGCACGGAACTACTTTACCCTGGCGAACATTATATGCAAAGATGAAGTCACATACATGTATTTATATATTCACGTTCGATATTGTCAAAATTTTACACAATGCATGGTGTCTTACTTAACCTTTATTAAACAGTTCTAATGTAATAAGAATATAAAGTCCGCCGAGAACCTGTTTTATACGTAATAAATCACCTCATGCCCCTGTGCTAAAAATAGCGACATGTAATACAATAAATACTAATAAAACAAACGGGGCGGGACAAATTGAGAGGGGTGAAAGAGGTCCTAGGGAGTTTTGGTATAAAATTACATTGCAAAAGCTCAAAATCCTCTTGAAATATCGCCCGGAAAGGATAGTGTTATACACAGATATTATGTATAAATTGACGACCTTGAACTTTGTCCTTTTGACCTCAAAATAAATAGGGGTCTTTCTTAGGCCACAGGGAGTTGCTTTGTAAAGTTTCATTGCAAAAGCTCAAAGGGTTCTCGAGATATCGCGCGGAAACGAAAGTGTTATAAAAGTCAGAATTTGCGAATTTATGACCTTGATCTTTAATCTTTTGACCTCAAAATCAATAGGGTTCTTTTGTAGTCCATAGGAAGTTGATATGCAAAATTTCATTGCGAAAGCTTAAAGGGTTCTCGAGATATCGTGTGGAAACGAAAGCGTTACAGACAGACAGAATAACGGACGGACGGACGGACAGACCCAAATTAATATTCCCCACTTTTCAAGCGGTGGACAAAAACGTTTACAAGAAATGTCGGAAGCAGGGTATCCCGGCAGCTCTACTAACCATCGCACCCTAAATGTTTACATGAATAAGAGTAGGTAGCAGGAGATAATAAAAAGCTTTTTGTATCAATTTGGAATTTCCTATCTATCTTTTGATCAATGTAGAAATATTATAAATCCTTATATTCACCTGTAACACCATGTGCATATAACGTAATATTTTTTTCGGGGGTCTCAGTCAGTCAGAATGATTATTAGTGTTGGGCATAATGTGGAATCATTTTCATTCGAGGAAGTTACAATCCTCGGATATTATACCTAGGTTTATGTCATCGCTACCCTTAATTTCATTCAGTTAGTACGATGGAATCAGAGAGTGATGTCGAGATTTTTAAGACTCAGAGTTCTTTTAGAACCCCCAGCGATAAGTCCGATAATGACACTGATACTATTTTGAATGACATTCTTGATCTGGAGGACTCGCATGGAAATTTTGAATTACGCGCCTCTCCATTATTCGTAAAAATCCTTCATTTTTTGACATATCGGACTTTGAAGGTGATGACTTGTCATTAATAAAGGCTTCCCAGGAGATTGAAAACAGGGCGTCGACAAAGGAATGTGTTTCAACTCGTTTTTCAAAACCCCTTCAAGAGGCGGATCCAAAGAGGTTAGTCCATTCTACGAAATCCAAAAACACCGAAAATAAAGCTAAATGGGCTGTGAATTTATTTGATGAATGGAAAGAAAAACGAAACAAAAATGTGCAGATTACGGAAGAACCGAATTCGACTTTTGTAATGGCTGAATTTATGACCATGGACAATATGTCGTTAGATAAAGCTATGCATATTTTCATCGCTGAAGTTCATAACAAATCCGGCGGAGAATACCACCCGAACACCCTTTCTGAAATTGTAATTTCTATACAACATTTTCTGCGAGGTAGCGGGAGGTTTGATAACTTTCTTGATGATACCGACTTTGCTTATATGCCACCAGTATTAGATGCAAAAATGAAAGAATTATCTAGAATGGGAATTGGGATCAGTCGTAAACAAGCAGATATTATTTCAGCGGAACAGGAAAACGAGATGTGGGAGCGTGGGATTCTCGAAACTGACACTGCCAAAATGTTGGTCGATACTTTGCTATACAGTATCGGATTAAACTTTGCTCTCCGTGCCGGGCAAAAACATCAAAATCTTCAAGTTGGTACCAATTCTCAGTTATCACTAAACATCTCCAAAGATGATGGGAGACGGTACCTCCAATACACAGAGAAGGCATCCAAAAGTAACATCGGAGACTTAAATCATCGCAAAATTACGCCAAAAGTCACGAGGGCATATGAAAATGTGGATGAGCCTGAACGTTGCCTTGTTAAAATTTTTGAGAAATATATCAGTTTAAGGTGAGAATATAGCTATCTGGATATTATTTCGAACAAGAATTATGTTATTTAACAAATCATGTATATTATCTTGATGCATGCAGTGTTCCGAAAAAATGGTTTGTAAAGTTGCATATTCCTCTTTTTTGCGTACTATTTATATTATTTACATTTTTTTTAGACCACCTAATGGAAAATCGACGGCGTTGTATCTACGACCCAAAGAGAGGGCTACAGAAACAGTATGGTTCGACGCCGTGCCGAAAGGGGTTCATCAACTTCAGCAAGTTGTCGAAAAATTGTGTAAAGCAGCTGGATTTCATGGGAATTTTACCAGCCATTCTTTAAGGGCTACCGCCGCTACAAGACTGTATCAAGCCGGTGTTGACGAACAACTAACGGAACTTGTAGAAAAGACGGGGCATCGCT
The DNA here is from genome assembly GCF_032062105.1 of Saccostrea cuccullata. Lineage (NCBI taxonomy): Eukaryota > Metazoa > Mollusca > Bivalvia > Ostreida > Ostreidae > Saccostrea > Saccostrea cuccullata. The sequence goes on along the minus strand of NW_026932279.1, from coordinate 8,585 downwards.
CGAATGCGGTCAGGGCCTACAAACGTACGTCAACGGAGAAGATGAAGGATGAGTGTCGTTGTGCAATCTAAGGTGAAGAAGGTTTCCACTGAAAATGACGGAGCTGCTGCTTGTGTAAGGAATAGTGCTTCCAGGGAAATAAAAATCACTGCTGGCGATGTGTCTGTACATGTGCGTTTGTGATTTGTTGTGATTTTTCCCGTTTCTGTACTTCTATTAAAATTATTTCATGTATTTGTTTTCGGTTTTCATTTCAGTTCAGTCCACTATTTTCCAATCCAAAATTTTGTTCAATATTGGACAGTCCAGTCCAATACGAAAATTCGTAATATTACGAAAAAAACGTAAGATTACGAGAAAGCGTAATATTCCAAGTTATCATAATAGAAAAATTATATTACAATGTTTCGTAATGTAGTTTAATTACGAATACGCGTAATATAGCAGATTGTAGAGACTATATTACGAGTTTTTGTAATCCAAGACAAATTCAAGCATTGCAAGAAATTGAGGCACCCCTACTAATGTGTTCGGAACCTTTTATTTTTCGGTGTTCTGCAGATAATAAAATCCGATGAGTTCAGAGTAGCTTTGACAGTGGCTCTGGCGAGAGTTAGCGAGACTTCAATTTTTTACCAGTGAGTACTAGTGAGCTGTAATTTTTGCAGTTTACTATGATAAGATGTATTAATTGTTATTACCCCCCCCCCCCCCAAGCCACTAATTTCTGTTGAAAATCATGAAAGTCTTTCAGAAAGTTGTGGAAACACATTTTTCACAGGGATGTTATCAGAAGAAACAGACAATAGCAATTTCCTGTTTACTGCCAATTTTATTTATAAAACCGGATCTACCCTATAACCTTTGAATAGGTAAACCTAAACCACGTGTCTTGAATTTAAATAACAATAACTTAAGTAGGGGTGTGAGTGGCGGGCAGCAAAGAATGACGTTTACTACGAGATGTCACTGGCGATAACTTGTACGACTCTTACTGAGATTTGAATTCTGTGTATTTCAATAGGAATTGCACGAACAGTTGTATTATGAGACGAGGGTGTGATTTTTAGGGTAGACTTCGCAAGAAAAGTAGGGAGTTCGGGTGATATAGGCCAATGCGACATGCTTAAGCGAATATTGAAATTTACTGGAAAATTGATCCTATCCTTGGGAAAATTCCTATAAAAGAATAATAAAAGAAATTGTCCACTCACCCATCGTTGACGGTACTTTTTTCTCGAATTCCCATGCTTTCTGATAGGCGTAACTGACCAAACTGACCGCGTGCTATCAGTAGATGTGGAATCTGATATATTACTGACGTCACACTTTGCTACCCACCACTCAATTTCTTGCAATGCTTGAATTTGTCTTGAATTACGAAAACTCGTAATATATTTTATTATACAATCTGCTATATTATGCGTATTCGTAATTCAACTACATTACGAAAAATTGTAATATAAGTTTTATATTACGATAACTTGTAATATTACGCTTTATCGTAATCTTACGTTTTTTCGTAATATTACGAATTTTAGTATCAGACTGGACTGTTGCACTGATCGGACAAAGTATTGGATTGGTAATATAAAATATTGGACTGGTAGGACAAAAAAAATGGACTGCAATACTTTTAAGGGGACATTCTTAAATATACTGGATAGAAACAAACACAAGGTTACGTCACAAAAATGTTTTAAATAGCCATATATTGGGAGAAAAAATAATGAATAAATAATGACAATGAGTGTGGTATAAAATGCAGCGTTTATTTAACGGCGACAAAAATATATCCATTATCATTCAAAAGTTTTGTTTGACTGAACATAATAAGCAGGCTTCCATTTGCAAGCCATTTGAAACTCTTGGACTTTTTGCATTAGATTAAGCTGTTGTTTTAGGTTTAAACATTTTCCGTTGACGTGCAAATTAATTAGATATTTTACTTTTTATTCCGCTTAAAAGTATTTTCGTTCTGTCTCTCTTTTACCCAAACATTTATATTAGATATGGTTACCATATTTCCTATATATGTGGTGATTATATCCAGGAAATGAATTTGCGACGAGAATCCTGATTTGTCAATGGCAGGTGCAGGTTCCCTCTATTCTTAAATTGTATACGCTGTAGAAATCTAATAAAAAATGCCATACCACAAACAATTTAATTACAAAATGGAAACAGCAGTAGGGCCATTTGTATATATCAGTATTTCAAAGCAACTAGAGCAGCATACCATTTATAATAAAGGTATGCCATTTATTTCTGGAACTATTAGTCAATTTCATTCATTATGAAATTAAAGGATATAGATTTTAAAGAGCATACATGTAATATATGACGAGCTTGCCCACCTCATGCACTATTTACGCATCTTTTTTGATTTAAAAAAAATAAATCCCAGTAATCTAGACCCTGTTGTATAAAAAAGGTTTCTCAGTTATAGATGACAAGAGATGATCCCTCAATCACTCTTATTTTGGGGAATATTATGGTTCGCCTATACCTTTTAAATCGTCCTTGCAGTGCGCAGCCCAATCAAGGAATTCCCAAACGATTCAGACCCCTGGAAAATCCCGGGGCGACACATATTCAAAGACCAAATAAAAGCGCGCATTCCGAGGTATGCAGAATGATGCAGAGTTAACTGCGGTTGACAGCTAAAATGTTTCACTTCCGGTAATAGATTACGCGTAAGCTCTAGATGCTTGAGATGAATAACAAAATATGACAAATACAAAATAAAATACTTATATCTAAAATTGTTGTCATACACTATTTAATTTTCCCATAAAATTAATTTTACAAAGTGGTGTAACAAAAGCAGGTCGTGTGATACTTAAATAGTAGATAGTTTATTTATCACGACTTTTTATTCAATAAACAGATACCACTCTTTAGTAAAGTCAAACGTTTTTTTCTGAGGCTTGTTCTTGTCGCTTTAACCACTTCAGGAAAACAGAAAAAAAAATAAGCTGAGTGAATATGTCATTTATTGCCAAAATAAATGAGAATAAGTGAAACAAAATGATGTAAAATATACAAAACGTACAATTGAGTGCATTGAAAGCTTGGATAATGCAAACTGATGAAAATTAATGTCAATTTAGGTATATGTTACATTGCAAGTTAGTGCTTATCCCTGCTATTGTATAAATAATGATTACAAAGTTTGAGCAACAAGAAGGTGGCGTACTAAAAGAGTAGCTACTCGTATGTTACTTACATGAATAAGTTAAAACAAATTCAAATGATTTGTAAATAAAAAAAATAAAACAATGTAAACATGGAGAGAAAAGAGCATCAAAATCGAATTTTCCAAGATAGTCAAAATAAATAAATACCTATAAATATAAATACCTTTTCTGTTAGAATAATTAAACAAGGGAGCAGGTAGGGCAGTAGAGGTTAAATTTGCCATAACCTCGATCCTGATGTAAGTAGAATGTACCCCACCTTAATATAACTTACTAGTTATAACTACATGTACAAAATTGAATTGAATTGAAAATAACAATGTAAAAAGCCTGCAAATAAACATTTTATACAACATAACATTTTATTTATGCATATTTGTGAAAAAATTCAATGAATACATTAAATATGAGAAAATTAGGTCCTAATAACTAATATGAATGCAAATATCTTTTGTACGAATTTAATTTACGATTAACACGTTTTTTTTTTCAATAAAGAAGTAATTTAAAAAACCGGCGCTTAACATTTTCAGTGATATAAAGAGTAATAAAGGCGTAGGAACAAGTTATTTACATTACTTTCGACACCTCTTTCTTATCTGTACTTGTGTATTCCATCTCTTAAAAAGTACGTCTTAGTATCCAAGGTCGGTTTTTTCGAATGAACTGAATTCCAGGCCAGAAAAAATCATCATGCAATCTAATTGAGCTTATCTTGTTTTCTTTGATTCTTAATGAGGGGGTTGTAAATATTTGAATAAAAAAGCATATTAGCTAGCAAATGTTTAAGGGGGTCGACTATAGTTTTCATTGCGCAATATTTCGCGCATCATTGTAAAATGAAGCGTATCTAATGTTTTAATGCAACTTTTTTCGCTTAATCATTAAAATTAAACAAAGTTAAGAAATTATAGGTATAAAAATGTAATTAGAATTTGATATAACTGATTTTTTAACCGATTTTGAAATTGATAGGTAGGTTGACGTCGTTGCAGTGTGTTTTTGACGTTATGATAATCTGTAGCTCTTAAAGAAAGGGGTAATAAAAATATTATCAAAGAAACACACACTCTTGAAATTTAAAACATAGAAATTTGGGAATATCTCTAACATTTTTATTATGTTTTCATGTGAATCCATTGTGTACGTCATATTTAGTAATACTCTATAAAAATATGGTAAAATTTGCTATTTTTTTTTGCATTTTGAGATGCCCCCTCTGGTAACAAGAAGGTTTCTTACATATACTGTATAATATAGTATTACTCATCAAATATTATGGTTTGAACAAAATGTCTATTGTAGTATTTGTATAATTTTCTTTAAAGTTCTAAAAATTGGCATTTTCCTATATAATCCTGTAGTAAATGTACCTGTATTTTGAGACGGTCCCTCAAAAATACCTGGACGGTAGATTTCCCCCAAACTTTGCATGTACACTGAAGTTAATGTAAGCTATATACGGTAAAAAAAAAAGAAAAGTTTCGCTACTGTAGTTTTCACACAATAAAACTATAGTCGGCCCCCTAAAAATAATTGAGCCAAATTCATTTTTCATTCCCGCCGTTTTCATAAACAAGGAATGTTCTATGTTTCTTGCTTTAGTTTGTAAAATGTAAAAAGATGGCAACAATACCTAAAATTTTGTTATTTAAGTTACCTCTTAGATATATTTTAATTTATATCCACCACTTTCCACTAATAAAAGTGCATCTCATAATATGAAAAGCCTTTCCGTAGCTTGTTCTTGTTGCTTGAAACACTAGAGAAGACATGAGAACTTGAGTTGAGTGAAAATATCATTTATTGACCAGATAAATGACGAAAGTGAACAAAAGCATATAAATATACAATATTATATACAATCATGTAAATAATACTGGGATAAGGCCAAATAATGAATAGTTTCAATTTAGATATGATATATTGCGACTTAGTGCTTATCCCAGCTATTGTATATAATGATTACAATAGTCTGTGTAACAAGAAGGTGGCGTAAACAAAGAGGCCACACAGCATGCTAAATGCTTGATCTTATACAATGAGGAAAATCTATACAACAAAAATTCAACAATTAATACTTTCCATTTCAAATATTGGTATTAAATGGGAGGAGGATGGGAGATGGCGGTAAATTGACTACAACCACGTGTTTCCGCAAAATTAAATTAATTGAGCACTCGATCCCGATCAAGCCGAACCAGATCCAAACATGAGTGATCCCGATCCAGTCGACCCCATTCTTAATACATAAAAATCAATAACAACTGCAATTTTAATCTAAATATGTCAAAAACAATGTAAAAAAGATTGTATATAAAACATTTTATGAAACATAAGATTTTATTTATCTTTTGATAACTACATTGTATGAATCCTCTCTGTTATTTTTTGTTGTTGAAAAATCAGCGCCTTAACATCTCTTACTTTTGGAGAGGACTTATATAGGCCATGTCTGATGTCCAATCCAATTATGTAATCTTACTTACATAATAAAATATTGATTAAATTAAAATCTCTAACTTTGTAAAAGATGAATATAACGAAGATCGCTATATCCAGTAAAACAGTGAATAATTTAGGTGAGGAATTATTTCAGAATTTTTTAACCGTTTGTACAAGCATATTTTACAAAAAATAATATCGGACAAGTGATCCTATAAAAATTCTTAAAATTAGATTATATCTTCCATTGCAGTTTCAACTTTTTTTTCTTCATCTTCTTTTGTTTTGTAAGCCAAAGCATGGCTGAAAAATTGCCGACGCGGCATTAAACAATATTCAATCAATCTTTTGTTCTAGGGTATTTCAAACTTTTGACAAAAAATCATTTACATTAGCTTTTGTTTGATGACGTGTTAAATCCTTTTCCTAAATAAAAATAAATTATAAAAACAACAACGCAAAGACACAAAAGAATGATACATATCAATGCATAATACTTAATATTAAGTATAACATCAATTTAATAAATTGTTATATCTAGCTAAAAATAGTCCACTAATACGATGTCATATTTTAATTTTAATTATAAAAAAAACAATTCCTATTCCAATATCCGTGGACAAGCAATGTTTCCTTTAGATTCATGATTTGCAAGACAAGTTTTTACGATATCTTTATTGTGTCTTTATGTTTACTAAATTAAAAATATAAAAGGTCGTGGGGAATGTAAATTCGTGGGTAAGAGTGATCCACGAATTCAACGAACATTAATTTTCTACGATCAGTGATGACTCCACAATAGTAATTTACTAAAAAATGACATATATTATTCTTTAACAAATACTGTTGTATCATTATTGATTTATCTATTTCTTTATATATGTTATTTTACCATTTAAAGTAAATTAACTAGGCTTCAAAGTACATAGAGCAAAGGTATTTGAAAACAGGAGGCCCACTGGCCACATCGCCCACCTGAGTACTGCGGCAAAAAAAAGTAGATCTACATTACCTGAGGATTCTTTCATAAAATTATGATTAATCATGGCTTTGTTATTCCCGAGAAGAAGATTTTCAAAGAATTTTATTTATTTATTTTATTATATATATATAATTTTTTATGTAAAACTTTGATTAGCCATTTTGGCCCCGTCCTACCCCCGGGGGTCATGAATTGAAGTCATAAGCTGAATTTACACGACCTGTGGATGCTTCCCTATAGGTATCATGGATGCCCCCATGTAGATATGATCATTCATGCGATTGCAATTCTTGAGAAGAAGATTTTCAAATATTTTCCCAAATGATATAATCTATGTTAAACTTTGATCAACCGTTTTGGACCCGCCCTACCATCGATGGTCATGAATCTACACTATCTGAGGATGTTTCCCTATAAGATTTATCTTTCCAGAGTGCTTCGTGAGAAGATGTTAAAACATACTACCAAATTTTGCTAAGTTGGTTGAAATTGGCGACGCAATGATTTTTAAGAAGTCGAAAAGTTTACAGACAGACAGACAGCTAGACTGGCGGACGGACAGACGGAAGACAATATGTGATCAGAAAAGCTCACTTGAGCTTTCACCTCAGGTGAGCTAAAAATAGAAATAAACTTCGAGTTTATAATAACTATGATCTTATTAAACTTGAGTTTTTAATGTCATCACTTTGCATCATAAAGCACTTCCACTGGCACAATATGCATTGCAATTCGTGTAGTTTAACATTGGTCTAATTTTTTATTCCTGTGGTCTGAGCAGAATTCTAGTGGATTTGAGGGGACATTGCAGACCATCTGCGCACTTCCAACGCATCAGAGAGGCTGTTTTCTTACTTTCAAACAGTCCATTAAGATTCCCACAAGTACATGCAGAAAACCACCAGCCAGATTGACAGTGTTCAGCACAGATTTTGTGCCATACATCGTTTTCTACATCAATTGTGCTAAATTTCATACCATTTGCGTTTGTATCTATGCCAGTTCTAGTCTTGTCTGTCATACAATCTAAATAAAATATAATATCAATTTTTTTCTGATACATTTAGACATACACGTATAAAATTGTGTAGCAAAAACTAGAATCTATATTATTATAAATTTTTAACTCAATGATTTTATAATGTACTTTTATTGGTAAAAGGCTTTTCTTTTATAAAATTTGTTATCCTTTTAAATTAATTACATGCTCATAACATAAAAATTAAGTGAAGATTATCAAAGTTACATAATGATTCGCTATCAATATATTGTATAATTATACACTAATGAGCATCATATTGTATAATTATACACTAATGAGCATCATTATGTAGTCTAATTATAGCTCCTATATACTAGTAATCTACTGTAGATCACTAAATTTTCGCGACACCTTATTTTCAAGAGATAATTATCGACTCTTAATTAGCGAGACAAAATTCTCTATTGGTCTATATAATCTTAAGGAATGCTATTGTACGCGAGAATTAAATTTTCGCGACCACACTGTCTCGCGTAATAACGCAAAAATAAAGTTCTCGCGAATAAAAAGTGATTAACAGTATACAAATGCAAATAATTCATAACACTACATATTAACTGGATTTGAAGTAGTATTCATCGGATGGTCAGTGCACATGCGGCGGCATTGTGCCGTCACAATAAACACCTTAGACAACTTTGTAAACAATGGTTTAACATGTATTTAAGGAATAAGATTCCTCAATTGCGTTCAAGTGGTGTTCAATTACATCATTAGATAAACAAGAGCATTCTCCGAATATAATGATGTTTTAAAAGGTCGAGACCACTACCTTATATGGAAGGCTATTTTTTTTAACACGAGACGATGTCTTCGTCACACCCGTTCTCCAATCAAGTGAATGACTTCCAAAGCGTGACAGTCTACTACGTGTGTACGATTCAATGGCGACACGTGGTTTTCGTCGGTTTTCTGC
>NW_026932278.1:0-51562 GCF_032062105.1 Saccostrea cuccullata | reverse complement strand
GCTTAGAAAAATTAGGAAAAAATTTTGTTACCTTGCCTTTATTGTGGTGAAATGGGGGCACTGTCAAGATATGGACCATTTTTCGTGTTTTTATACACAATTACATACTAAAACTCTTCAAAAAACAAAGAAATTTACAAATAAAAAAAATACATGATGAATTTCTTTGTTTTTCACATAAATCATGCAATTTTCATTCTTCTTATGAAAAATGAAAAGAAAATTGACGGTAGTCTTTTTTGCAATGAAAAGGGGGCATGTCAAAACACAAAATTTAGATTTATTCTATCCAACTACGTATTTTATAGGTCGCAATGGGTTTACATAACACCAACAAACGATTGCAATACTGTATTAGTTTCTAAATAATAAATAATTCTTATATTATGAAATCATTTTCTCGCCATACTTTATTTTTCTCTTAACACGCGACGTTGTTTTACGTGGAAAATAAGTGTAGAAGGGGGGGGGGGGCCAAGGCGACAAAATTGCGATTTTTACTAATATTATGTAATACTGTAGATCACTTAATTTTCGAGACACCTTATTTTCGCGAGATAGTCATTGACTCTTGATAAGCTAGACAAAATTTTCACGAACTGTGGTCATTGCTCTATATAATCTGAAGGAATTATATTATACGCAAGAATGAAATTTTCGTGACCATACCGTCTCGTGTAATTACGCGAAAATAAAGTTCTCGCGAATAAAAAGTGATTTACAGTATATAGAAAAATTAAATATTTCGGGGGTTCAATTTAAATGATTTATAGACTTATTTTATTTTTTAAAACTGAAGAAAATCCATGCATATTTAAATCCGCAATAAAAAGAGTGTGTATAAACACTTCAACATGTTCAAAGAGAAAGACTAAAATCGTTTACTTTTAGTTGTAGTGTTTGTTTTTTTTAAACTCACACATTGAAATAAAACAGGATAAAATTAATGAAACTGTACCAAAAAATTGATCCCTCAAAATCAATTAGGTTCCAAAGCTGTTTATTAATTTAAATATTTTTAAAAAATAATAGAAATGCTAGCTTTCAATGCATAGTCTATAGAGCTACCAGGTAAGCAAGATCATCGAAACAGTTTAGCGCAATTTGACGTCATTTTAATTGTGACTTTATTATGTTTAATTGTGACGGCAGTCAAGGGTATTGTGACGTGCCTGAGTCGACGCTGCGTTAAAACGTATGCGCAGATCAAGTAGATCGGGCCTCGTTAAGGCTTAACTTTACGACTTTTGATGAAACGGGCCCCTGACTTTTTTCACGATGAACTTTTTTTCAATGTATACTTTTTAATTTTTGCCTCTATATTTGGGCTTGTCACTTTTTACTCGGGGATAGTAACTTTATTGCCACAAAGCTGTGGATTAGTACTTGATTTCCTTTATTGCACAGCGATGACTATGATTTAATAGCAAAAAAGCTAATGGGTTTACGTATGTGAATTTATATGATTAATGCTTACTTGTGATTTTGGGATAACTGGAGATAATGATTCCTTTTTTCCATTGATATTACATAAATATTTTCCTAAGTATTATGTTACAATAAATTGGTTTAGATTTTTTTTAATAAAAGTAATCAATGATTACAATGGAAATTAAAACCATAATCATGTTCATTGAGGATTTTCAATATGTAACAGGTCAAACAGGAACTTCAATTGTGAACATTGCAGAGAACACACTCATCAGAAGATGACCCTCAGAAATAGGACAATTGTAAGTAATCAGTAGAATGAACAGGAATACTTCATGCCAACCATAAGATTTTTAGAGACATTTTCGCTTCTTAAATTAGAAGAGATAGAGGGAAAACTTGAACATACTAAATAACTACTAGGCAACCAACCTTTAACTGCAGAAAAGCTTGTGGTATGTGCAATACAGCTACATAAAACCTCTTTAGTATTCATGTTAAGTTTGAGAAAGTACCTTAGTATTTTTTCTAGTGTTTGCCAACATTTTCATGCACACTGTTTGCTTGTTTGTACTATCATTTTATTTTGAATTCTTCGGATGCCCTTTACCTTTGCCAGTTTAGAATCATTTGTTTTAAGGGCATCTGAGGGTTGGTTCCAGAACTTAATAAATTGTAAAGTAAATACTGGGGTACTATACGGTCATAGGTTATGTTAATACATGTATAACATCTTGTTCTGATAGAGGTGGCACACAGGAAAAGAAACAATACTAGATATCACTTCAAAGGAATAAAACAGCTTCATCTTGTAGGTGTATTTTATTTAAGGATCACTACTTCATGTCTGATGTGCTGAAAGTTATTCATAATCTGTTTGACTGTAATTTTTCATATTTTCAACTTCTATCCAGCTTAGGATGGGGGATGGAGTTTCAAGTGTGTCTCTGTCCCTTTCAATATAATTTCAAAGCAGTTAGTAAGGTTTGGGTCAATTTTAAATCCTCTTTAGCAGAACCATTGGGCAAAAAACAATACTAATGTAAAAGCTTTATCATTAAGTGTAGAGATGTTTTTGATTACATTAGAAGTCTAAAATTTGCAAGGAATAGGTGTAAAATCTCTTTTAAAATCTACTTCTTAACATTCAGAAACTAACATACTGTCTAATTAATATGCAACATCGTTTTGTGTGTTGAATGATGATGGGGGGGGGGGGGGGTAGGATGAAGATGCAGTTAGACATAGAAGAAAAAAAAGAGTTGATATTATTTAGTTTTTATTCCATTTTATTTATCAATACATATTTCTGAATAAGAAATGTACTTCTACTTTTTGGTTGGGTTTGATCAACATAAAGGGTGATCTTGCTGTAGTCAAGAAAAACATGTTTTATACGGCAAAGAAATGCCTTTATCTAATTGCAGAATGAATAAAATGGACAGAGGCAGAACAGAAGGAGATGCATGAAATGAGGAATATTTCAAAGATTGCCTGAGCATAACCACTGCTACTGGATAAACATATGGCAATATAAAAGAGCAGGGTCAATGGAGGTATCATACAGTATAGGCCATGAGAGACCCTGAAGAAGAAAGTATTGAACAGAAACAAAAATAAAACCATTTTGACATTTATTGAAATAAAGGATCAAAGTCTTACATGTAAAATTTGGACATGTAATGACTTTTCTCTAGCTCTAAGACTTATAACAGTGATGATTTGATTTAATATCTTTATCCCGATTTGTCGAAAAAATTTGGACATAGTGCATCAATTATTTTAAAGTTTTGATACAACGAATTCATTCATTGTACTTGTAACTGAGTTTTCTGGTGCGACACTGTTTTATCGGCTTCGAAACTAAGTTTGTGATTTCCAAACCAGATTAATGAGATAATGTAATATCTTTTAACATCGGTGACTATTTAATCCATTCTTTTACATCTCAGAGGTATTTTTATTATTACAGGAAAAATATGCATTGTACATGTATCTATAATAAACAGGATTATAGAAATTTTCCATATTATACAACACAATCTTTGCAACTGAAGGCAAATATTTTATCAAGGGTGTGATCTATTTATCAATATGGTTTTCAGCATCTTGCTCTACCTGTAATGACTTGCTCCAAGATCCAATATTTAAATTTAAATTTTGCAAACATGGTTATAAAATTCTTTAAAAGCCAAATAGTTTAGCCACAAAATGCTTATATATTTCCTATCATTTGTAAAGTGTACACTGAATGAGATGTGGAATGTTAGAATTAAAGTATTAAATATGTTTTTGACTTATGTATGCTTATGCAGATAAATTTGAATTCAACTGGGGAAGGTAAATGTCATACTTATTGGGTTTGCAATCTAATGCAAGAGTATAAATATCCAAGACAAATTTGACAATTTTAATGAAGGGTATAAGTAACCCAAGAAGAATTGAACAGGTAAACATCACCTGTTGGGTTTTATTTTAATGTTGGGATGTAGTATCCAAGAAGAGTTGAACCAATGTCCAATACCTATTGGGTTTTCTTTCTTATGAAAAAAAAAATTGAGTAACCCAAGAAGAATGTCCAATACCTTTTAGTTTATATACTATTGAAGGGATGAAGATATCCAAGAGGAATTGGACAGGTGTCCATTACATGTTGGGTAGTATTCTGATGAGGGGATTCTCAAGAAACCCAAGAATTAGACAAGTGTCCATTGCCTGTTGGGTGGGATGTAGATATCCAAGAGGAGTTGCATGGATGTCCATTACCTGTTGGGTGGTATTCTGATGAAACAATTCAAGAAACCCAAGAAGAATCGGACAAGTGTCCATTACCTGTTGGGTGAGATGTAGATATCCAAGAGGAGTTGGACAGGTGTCCATTACCTGTTGGGTGGTATTCTGATGAAACAATTCAAGAAACCCAAGAAGAATTGGACAAGTGTCCATTACCTGTTGGGTGGGATGTAGATATCCAAGAGGAGTTGCATGGATGTCCATTACCTGTTGGGTGGTATTCTGATGAAACAATTCAAGAAACCCAAGAAGAATCGGACAAGTGTCCATTACCTGTTGGGTGAGATGTAGATATCCAAGAGGAGTTGGACAGGTGTCCATTACCTGTTGGGTGGTATTCTGATGAAACAATTCAAGAAACCCAAGAAGAATTGGACAAGTGTCCATTACCTGTTGGGTGGGATGTAGATATCCAAGAGGAGTTGGACAGGTGTCCATTACCTGTTGGGTTGTATTTTGATGAGGAGATTCAAGAAACCCAAATAGAATTGGACAATGTACACATGTTCAATTGTTCTTGGGTAGTTTAATCCCTTCATCAAAATACAACCCAACAGGTATAGGACACCTGTCCAATGCCTGTTGGGTACCTTCATTCTGTCCAACATTTAATGGGCATTTGCTTATTATTAATTGGTCATGACTCAAAAAGGTTTCTCCTTAAATACTTAATTTTGTTATTCAAGAAAGGTTGAACAGAGTCTGAGATGTGTTGAGTTGTGTTTTCACAATTCAGTTTATTTTTTTGCACTTAGGTATTCATTTATTTTAATATTAGTTATTTTGAAATATACAGGTGTATATCCTTATTGCTAAGAACAAATTAGTTAGGTGTCACAATAAATGAGCTATATCACAGAAATTGACAAAAATATGGGTTCAAAACCAAAGGTTTTCAGTCTTGTCTTAATTTACCAGCAAATATTAAATATATAATAAATTTGAAATGAATAAAAACACTAAGAAAAAAACCAATAAAATACGGACACGAGGATTAATATCCAATAAGATTTGAACAGTAACTACCCAAATAATGCTCTCTCGTGTGTACACTTTTTTTGTATCCAATAAGCAGTATCCAATAGGACTTGGACTTGATGTACCCAATATATAACCAAATGTGTGTCTGTCCGTCTAGCTGTCCGTCTGTCTGTCTGTCTGTCCGTCTGTAAACTTTTCACATTTTCGACTTCTTCTCAAGAACCACTGGGCCAATTTTGACCAAACTTGGTACAAAGCATCCTTGGGTGAAGGGGAATTTAAATTGTTAAAATGAAGGGACATATCCCCTCGCAAGGGGAGATAATCAAGGAAAGACAAAAATAGGGTTGGGTCATTAAAAAATCTTCTCAAGAACCACTGGGCCAGAAAAGTGAAACTTATGTGGAAGCATCCTGGTATAGTGTAGATTCTAAATTGTTCAAATAATGACCCCCGGGGGAAGGGCGGGGCCACAATGAGGAATCAAAGTTTTATATAGAAATATATAGGAAAAATCTTTGAAAATCTTCTTCTCAAGAACCACTGGGCCAGAAAAGCTGAAACTTATGTGGAAGCATCCTGGTATAGTGTAGATTCTAAATTGTTCACATCATGACCCCCTTGGGGAAGGGCGGGGCCACAATTGGGTATCAAAGTTTTACATAGAAATATACAGTAAAACTCGGTTATAGCGAAGTCCAGGGGACCTGTGAATTTAATTCGCTATATCCGTAATTCGTTATATCCGTATAACGAATTCGTATAACCATTATAGCAAATTCGCAATATGCATGATTTCCTTCAGGTATTACTACCAAATATGTTAGGGAAGCAAATATTACGAAACATATCTTCGATAACTAAGATTTTATTATGAATTGAATTTTATATACAAATGCTAAACGGAAATAAAGTCAGTTCAATCTATTAAACTTTTTATAATCTTTGAAAGTTCGTTATAAAAGATGTAAATTTCATTATATTTAACCCAACGGGACTCAAAATCAGTTTGCTATATCCGTAAATTCGTTATATCAGAGTTTGTTATAACCGTAAAATTTTTCAAAGTTTTGTTAAAGTATTGACGGGGACCCAGAAAAACTTCGCTATATCCGTGAATTCGCTATATCTGTGTTCGTACTAAACGAGTTTTACTGTATAGGAAAAGTCTTTGAAAATCTTCTTCTCAAGAACCACTGGGAAAGAAAAGCTAAAACTTATGTGGAAGCATCCTGGGGTAGTGTAGATTCTAAATTGTTCAAATCATGACCCCCGGGGGAAGGGCAGGCCACAATGGGGTATCAAAGTTTTACATAGAAATATATTGGAAAAATCTTTGAAAATCTTTTTCTCAAGAACCGCTAGGCCAGAAAAGCTGAAACTTATGTGGAAGCATCCTGGTATAATGTAGATTCTAAATTGTTCAAATAATGACCCCCGGGGGAAGGGCGGGGCCACAATGGGGAATCAAAGTTTTATATAGAAAAATATAGAAAAAATCTTTGAAAATCTTCTCAAGAACCACTGGGCCAGAAAAAGTGAAGCTTATGTGGAAGCATTCAGGGGTAGTGTAAATTCTTAATTTTAGGAATCATGACCCCCAGGGGAAGGGCGGGGCCATTATAGGGAATCAAAGTTTTACATAGAAATATATAGGAAAAATCTTTGAAAATCTTCTTCTCAGGAACCACTGGGCAAAAAAAGCTGAAACATATGTGCCCATGGAAGGATCATGGGGTAGTATAGATTTCAAAATGTCTAAATTATGATCAGTGGGGTAGGGTGGGGATGCATTATGTATAACAAGGGGGAAATCCTGTAAAGAACAGAATTGTCAAAGCTTCTCAGGTGAGCGATGTGGCCCATGGGCCTCTTGTTTTATAAGCTGAGTTTGACCAATTTTTCTTGAATAACGATTGAAATTTAACTTTATTCTGTGTTTATTTTGTTTCAATAAGAAATCATTGTTTAATATTCAACAGAAAAATAGTTTAAGGTTATATCAAAAGGGGAAACCACCAAACGAAAGTAAATGAGTGTTATGAATAGTCAAAATTATGATATCAATTATGTCTCTGTCATAGCGATAAAGAACTTTGCTGTCTGTTGTCACAGTTGCATCGGTTGCCACAGTTGCCGGTAATAGGGTGTGATAATAGTAGACCACAAAACAATCACGTGACAACCAAATACTCACGTGACAGTGAACACCGTACAAACCAGAATACAATACGAACACGACGACAATGAATGCCCAGATATGAATGAATGAATGAATTTACTACAGCTATCTTATTTACTATGATAAGTGCATGGCTAGCTGTACTAATCTTAAATGAACTGAATATTTTAAATAAAATAAAAACCAAGTAATAGTCACCCTGTGACATTAGTTTCTAAAAATTGAATAAATCTTACATTACGAAATATTTTTTTTCTCCATGCTTTAATTTTTAACACACAACGTTGTTTTACGTGGAAAAAACGGTGAAAGGGGGGGGGAGTAAAAAGGCGACAAAAATACGAAATTTACTAGCATTGTGTATTATACAGAAAAAAAGAATATTTTGGTGGTTGCATTCAAATGATTCAGAGACTTTTTCAAACACAAGTTAATCCATGCATAATTAAGTCCGCAGTAAAAAGGGATGTGTATAAGCTATTCAACATGCTCAAGGAGAAAGACTAAAATCGTATACATTGTACTTTTAAATTTGGTTGTGTGTTTCTTTGTTTTTTTCTAACACACAAATTGAACTAAAACAAGATAAAATTAATGATCCTGTACCTAGAAATTGATATTTCAAAATAAATTATTTTCTACAAGTGATTATTAATTTTTAAAAACCCTGATGTAAATAATAGAAATGCCAGAATGAGCCATGCAGCTTTCAATATGCACAGTCTATGGAGCTTCGAGGTATGCAAGATCAGCGAAACATTCTAGCGCAATTTGACGTCATTTTAATTGTGACGTTATTGTTTTCAATTGTGACGGCAGCCAAGGGTACTGTGACGTGCTTGAGTTGACGCTGCGTTAAATCGTATGCGCAGATCAAGTAGATTCAGCCATGTTAAATTTGGCACACCTGTAAATTACACATATTTAAGTGCACCAATTTTTGATTTTAGGTGTTGTCATTGTAACTAAAAATGGAAAGAACGAGGGCGCTTTTGATTGGCATTCGGCAGGAATCTTAATCTTTTTTTATTTATCGGGTTCTTGTGCAACAGGAAAGGAAAATATTTTCTCGAAATTGAGCTTTGATTTGCTAAAAAAAAAATAACTTGAAAATTGGTCAGATCAGACATTTGGTACAAAATTGTACATTTTTAAACACGTTTTTTCTAAATATTTTCTTTTATGGGTCTTCTCTCCATGATTTTGAAACGTTATTTGTGTGTATTTTAATTCAAAGAAACGAATACACTTTTTTCAAAAAATGGAGAGAAGACCCAGAGACCATGAAAAATGAACTTTTCCCCCAAAAATCCAAATGTGTGAATGTGGTGCTTCTCTGTCCTTTTTAAATCAATTATATATGTGAAGTGGTAATAGCGCAGTAAGTTGGGCTACCTGTTCAGTGTACTCAAAGTGAAACGTTTTTGGTTCGATCCTGGCATGGGGCGTTAATTTTTTTTTCCATGCAAACAACCATTTATTTTGTCAGTTCCGTTTTATGTACTGATGTATTAAAATTTTGAATCAGATAAAGAGAGTTTTGCAGAAACTCGCGATTATTCCCTATATATCGAGAAGGACATTTAAATACCCTCGTTATGTCTAAATATGGATACAGCTACGTAGAAGACTATGTTTACGGCGTGTATTTCCTGCTTGATACAGCAAAACACTTTCGTCATTTTGCACGAAAGAGGTTGGAACAACAAAAAGCACAATGGCTAAAGCAGCATTTTGTAATATATACTGTAGACATTGTGCGAAAATATTTTTTATGAAATAAAACTGCGTCCCATAATCACACTGTTGGTTTTATGTCCAAGACATTTTAATTGTTTCAAATCAAATCTTAGCTATTAGCTAAGAGACCAAAATTGCAATAACTACAGTATGTAAAAAAAAATTTAAAATATATTATTTAAACAATACAGTAACTTTATTTTCCAAGAAAAAACAAATAAAGCATTAGTTTTAAGTCAGAGTATATCAAGGAAAACAATTTAATCCTGCATTTTTAATCTATAGATTTGTTATTTACTCAATTAACTTCTTGACATCCCTCTACCACCTCTCTTTCAAAATATATATAATTTCATTGCACTGCCATTACATATGGAAACAAGATTAGATATGGGTTACCCCATATCCAAAGATATTCGACTTTTAGATTTAATATGTTTAAGAGTGTTTAATGATTTTTATAAAAAATAAACTGCACTGCATGTCTAGTTATAAAAAACTTGTGTAAATTTCGTGAGTCCGCAGCATTACGGCCACCCAGTCACCTAACAAACAGTACACATACCTGTGTCCGCAAGACCAGTTAGCCTTGGTCTACACACGTGCGATGGAGTTGTCAAACAGACTCCCGCGAACAGAGAAGTTACGATGGCAGACAGAATTTTTTTCAAAATAAGATCACATGAATACAAATTCTTATTAATAAAAATTAAACGCTTGTCAGTTTAGAAATCCCCGGCCCAGTTCGGGTTTTGTTACACATTTTATAGCTAGTACTCTCCCATATGTAGTTTGTCTACACACGTGCAGGAATCTGCTCAGGGAGTGAAAATTCCGTCATTTAATATACTAAACACACAGAACGATTATTTTTTTCTCTAAGACGAAACTATATGATGATTAACAAACAATTAACATGATTCTACTACAGTTGTTGATATACATGTAGTATAATCAATTCATAGGTGAAAAAATATCAACCGAAGAATGACCTAGATATTCTCTGTTATCAAACATGTTTAAAAAAAAAGCTTAGGAGGGAGCGAGCATAGGAATATTAACATTTTTTATTTGTATTTAGGGGGGAAAGTGATCTTTGGAGGAAAAATTTACATTAATTTTGGTTTCTTTTACGTATGACATACACAACATTATTCTTATCATGAACAATTATGTTGTATCTACTTATTAATGGTGGAACTATTTTCGTGGGAACAATTTGTGTGAGTCAAAAACGGAAAATCTGATATATTTTGCCGTTAGCCAAAATTTTCACATCATTTATTGGCAAATTGGAAGTCAATACACACCTTCCAAATATTGTTTCTCGTTGTGCTTTATATATTGTTGCATTTGAAAAAAATTAATATGAGTTTCTGCGACGTAAAAATTCTTTTAATCTGCTACACATTTAGGGAAAATAACAAAAGAACTGCAACACCCTCTTTTGTTTCAGTTTGGATCTCGAGTGAAATCAATTTTAATATTCTATTCTATAATGTACATGTACACGTAGCATGCATCAATACATTAAATATTTTAGGTGTTTATTTTTTGTGAAACATTACTATATTATAGTACCCCCTAGGAAAAATGGACATAAATGTTACAATTTTACAATGTCTTTCAAACTAAATGAAAAAAAACCTCTGGACGTGTTTGTAAAATCTGACCAGCTATGTTCAGCCAACCAAATCATGGACATTTAAACCATAAATTTTCGTACAAATAATTCCTGCAGATCACTCGCCAAATGCGCCCATCTTCTTTCTGTTGTGGTAACTAAACCTGAAATATCTGTTGAATAATTTCAAAATGGTACGCCTCCTACAGTTAAAGTCTGATTCCAAATCAACTTGTCGCCTGCGTGGCGCAATTGTTAGAGCATCTGCTTAATGTATTTCAGTGTAGTCTACAGGTGTGCCAAGTGATATTGAAATAAGACATCATTCGAACTACATATATTTTCCATGTGTCTTATGTTTTTGTTGTTCATGAAAATCAATATTAGAAATTTTAAATTTTCTTAGCGAATTTATAGCAGAGGGTACCTTTTCTTATTAGGGAAAAAGCAAAAGTCAGACAAAATTGGACAAGATGGTAAGTTTTCAATTCTATTAAACTATTGATTTGTTTTAGTTTACTATTTAAGAAGTCCATAAATTAACAGTAAGCGATATGGCATAATGAATATAATTTATACAACATCAATAATTTACATAATGTCATTATATGTATGTTATTGTGTGACTGATTGAAAACTTCTTTATAAAGAATATATTGATTTTTCAAACAAATTGCTAACTCTTCATTTATTGATTTCCATTTTTAGGTCACTTGATTGAACTTAGGTGACCTATTGCTATCTGTTTTCGTCCGTCATCCTACGTTGGTCGTAAACTTTTGAACAATTTTAACTTTTTCTCTGGAACCACTGAACCAATTTCAACCAAATTTGGTACGCAGCCTCCATGGGTGAAGGGGAACAAAAAAATTGAATTTCATGCTCCCTGCCCCCCTGGGGCCTGAGGGGTGGTGCAAAAATCACCAAAATTAATGCAATAATTAAAAATCTTCTTTTTTATTCCTGAACATCAAGTAGTCAAACTGTTGACATGAATGTAATCAGCTTAGAGTCCTCTACCAATATTTTGAAATTCATGGCCCCTGGGTCAGGGGTTCTGGTGTTAGGGTAGGGCTATATAGATCATATCGTAACAGTGCATTATTTCTTTGACAATCTTCTCCTCTCCTCCTGGGTATTAAACAAACTACCCAATAATATAGTTATGATGACCAAGAGTGCTTCTTCGAAAATTGTGAATTTCATGGCCCCACTGGATCAGGGGTTCTGGCATTAGAGCGGGGCTCTATTGATTATATAGTAAAAATACATTAACTCGGAGAAAATCTTCTCCTTTGCTGCTCAGTATTAAACAAATGAACTAAGTATAATTATGATAAACAAGAGTGCATCTTGCAAAATTTTGGATTTTATGGCCCAAGGGTCAGGGGCTGTGGTGTTAGGGCGGTGCTCTTTTGATTGTATAGTGAAAATTCATTAATTCTTTGAAAATCTTGTTCTCTGCTCCTGGGTATTAAACCAATGAACTATGTACATAGTTTTGATGAGTAAGGGTGGCTCTTTCGACATTGCGTATCGAATCAACTTAGATATATATACTCCATATGCGGGTGATGAAGATAAAATATAGCGGTGTAAGTATGGGTAGATGACGATAGAAAAGTTAAGTCATAACGTTTATCATAGAGCTTGGCTGTTAGATTACCATTAAGGTGTTTTTCAAGTAAAATATCCAAATATGAAACAGATGTGCCCGACTCTGTGGTATCCTTTTTTTCAAGCTTACTAGGATATATCAAATCGAAATAAGAATGAAAATAACCATTGTATATTGAAAAAACCTGGTCAACATATCTAAATGTCGAGTTGAAGGCCACAACAAGTGTTTTCTTCATTTCATGCATAAGAGTTTGCACAGATTTTGCTTGATATGAATAAAATAGGTCTGCTAATAACGAGACGAGGCGCAATTTGTACCCATGGGTATTCCTTTTTTAATTTTTCATACATTATTTCTCCTAGTGTTTTTATGCCCCGCCATGAATGTGAACGGGGCATATAGTGTTTTTCATGTCTGTCTTCCGTCCTTCCATCCTTCTGTCCTTCCGTCACACTTTGCGTTTAGCTCTGTTCAAAGCTAATTAAGTTTCAAAGAAACCCCTGCGAAATGATCAAGAATAATTCTTGAACTTTTAAGAAAAGTTCATGAATTGTATTCTTGAATCAGCTCATGAATTGTTCATGAAGATCCCATGAAGTTAAAATTTGACACTCATGATTTCATGGATTTTATTCATGAAAACCAAGTTCAAGAATATTCAAGAATTATTTGTTGTTCATGAACAAACTTGGATTTTTTAAATGCCTGCAAAATGATCAAGAATAATTCTTGAACTTTCAAGAAAAGTTCATGAATTATATTCATGAACTTTCAAGAAAAGTTCATGAATGATATTAATAGGTTCAATGCATTTTCATGAACTATTCATGAATAATTTGTAAAAGTTATTTAGGAATGTTCATGAACTATTCATGAATGTTCTTGCTTTTAGTAAACAAAAATGTAATAAGTTATGCAAAATGAAAAACTGTAAAAGAAAATATTTTAATAGCATCTTGAAAGATTTCACAGAATTTTTGTTTTCCAATCATGGTAACAAAATCTTTGTTCAAGTAAACAACTCTGATAAGTGATAACAATAATAAATATATAAATTATGTAGTTCATTCCTAATAAATTATAAAAAGTTTCAATTCAAACGCGACTCTTTGCAGAATCCTTAACCTTACTTGGTCAAGAGGAGAGTGGGTTCCTTATTCAGTGTATTTCAAAGTGTATGCCTAAAATGGAATGATTTTTAATCCAAGTCTCACTGTCTGGCAGAAAAGTGTGTTCAGCAATTAGGGCATCAGCTAAAAGGGCTTTCAAGGATTTTGAGCAGAGGTGGTCAAATAAAAAAATCTTATTGGCTTTCCCTGTGGAATTTTCAGAATTTCATCACTTGGATCCTTTGATCGATTACGATTCATATTTTCATTCCTTTCTTTTGTTTTTCTTCAAGAGCCTGGATTTTTTATATTCTTTTTTTTGGCAGCCAGAGTTTTTTAATCTTCTGATCTCAACTCATCAACATTATCTGTGAACTGCTTCTCTTTTCCCTACAAGAACAAAGATTTTCTGAAAGTGCTCATAAATGTGAAAACTTAAGACTTGCATATTTGTTTCATTTAATTCTGCATCATAGGCACTGCCATATTTTAAAGCATTCCGAGCGGGAGTTTAGCCTGTTTCCCTTGCCTGCCATGTTCAAGATGTTATAGGTGAACAGGATGAATGTTTCAATCTTTAATTATTAAATGTAACGTAATTTCTTACTCATAACAAAGTTTGACAAAATTTTCATTAAAAAGGACATAACTGAACTCTTACAAATAGACAGTAACATCTTGACAAATATCTCACAGATTCAGCGATTGCCTCCATTTTTAGGTCACCTGAGTAAACTCAGGTGACCTATTGCTATCCGTTTTCGTCCGTCGTCGTGCGTTGTGCGTCGTGCGTTGTGCGTTAACATTTGAACATTTTCAGCTTCTTCTCTGCAACCACTGAACCAATTTCAACCAAATTTGGCACAAAGCATCTATGGGTGAAGGGGAACAAAAATTGTGAATTTCATGATCCCTGCCCCCAGGGGCCTGAGGGGTGGGGCCAAAACCACTAAAATTAATGCAATCTTTAAAAATCTTCTTCTTTACTCCTGGGCATCAAGCAGTCAAACTGTTTGCATGATTGTAATCAGCAATGAGTCCTCTACCAAAATTGTGAAATTCATGGCCCTGGGGTCAGGGGTTCTAGTGCTAGAGCGGGGCTAAATAAGTAGGTAGTGAAAATGAATTATTTCTTTGAAAATCTTCTTCTCTGCTCCTGGGTATTAAATAAACTAACTAAGTAATAGTTATGATGAGCAAGAGTGCCTCTACCAAAATTGTGAATTTTATGGCCCCAGGGTCAGGGGTTCTGGTGTTAGGGTGGGGCTCTATTGATTATATAGTGAAAATACATGAATTCTTTGAAAATCTTCTTCTCTGCTCCTGGGTATTAAATAAACTAACTAAGTGCCTAGTTATGGTGAGCAAGAGTGCCTCTACCAAAATTGTGAATTTTATGGCCCCAGGATTAGGGGTTCTAGTATTAGGGGGGGGGGGGGGCTCTATTGATTATATAGTGAAAATACATGAATTCTTTGAAAATCTTCTTCTCTGCTCCTGGGTATTAAATAAACTAACTAAGTGCATAGTTATGATGAGCAAGAGTGCCTCTACCAAAATTGTGAATTTTATGGCCCCAGGGTCAGGGGTTCTAGTGCTAGGGCGGGGCTCTATAGATTATGTAGTTAAAATACATGAATTCTTTGAAAATCTTCTTCTCTGCTCCTGGGTATTAAATAAACTAACTAAGTGCATAGCTATGATGAGCAAAAGTGCCTCTACCAAAATTATGAATTTTATGGCCCCAGGGTCAGGGGTTTTGGTGTTAGGGCGGGGCTCTATAGATTATATAGTGAAAATTCATTAAATCTTTAAAAATTTTCTTCTCTGCTCTAGGGTATTAAGCAGATGAACTACCTATATAGTTATTATCTACAAGGGCCCTAATCTTCCAGAATTGTGAATTTCAAGGCCCCAGGGTCAGGGGTAATATTGGGGGGGTGTACTTGTATACTGAAAATGAATGAATGGTTTGAAATCTGCTCCTTGGTATTAATCAAATATCAAGGCCTAAGGGTCAGGGGTTCATGTGTGGTAGGGGCACTACTGATTATTGCTGAATATAACTGATTAGTTGAAATGCATTTTTTGTTCCCCTACCTTGTTTATGGGTATTAAGTAAACAAACTAAGCAACTGCTAAGTGTATTGTTATGATGAATTAAATTTAATCACTGGAAAGTTGTTGCATAATGCTCAGGTGACCTATAAGGCCCATGGGCCTCTTGTTTTGTAACTCACCACTAATATCTGCAGTTATGAAGTAAATTGATCCTCTGGATATTCCTTCTTCGTATTCTGTTATTTTCTTCAAAGGTTGACAAAGAATGACTACGCTAATAATCCTCCCACTCTACCGATTCACTTTCCAACGTCTCGCGCGTTTCAAATTTTTCGCCTTTTAAAAAGTGTCATGCAGAGCTAATAAAGAAATAGTTTCGAATTGCCAAGATTTTTGTTAAACAAAAAATAACAAACACTATCTGAATAATTTTTCACTGAAATTAATTTTTTTTAATTAATATAAGTTATATCATTTATTGAATTGGATTTTTTTTACATTATACCTGTGGAGCCATAGTTTCGTATTCAAGTATGGCCGCATCCATATCAGAGGACAACAAATATCTCTTGGAACCACTCTCCCTCAAACTGAGTACCCTGAGCTATGAAAGTGTATAGGAGAATAGACTACAAAATACGAATGTGGTTCATGTAATAGCTTCTTCACAACCATGCAGCCTGTGCTGTATCATTTACACACGATGGACAGAAAAATGTGACTTTATAACAGCATCAAAATATAAAGCTTTTCGACCCAAGAATGGTACGTTACAGTACGGACAAGAGATATAATTTTTTAGTTGTCAATAAATTTATGATACGTTTTTACGAAGATTATGAAATTTTTCCTAGACTGTAAGTCTGTTTCATTTTCTTACAACTTGTTAAAAGTTTGACAACTAGAGAAAATTCGGTCAAACAAAGTTGTGTCGTGAAAAATGAGATAATTTAAAGCACAATATTAATATAGCTGGCCAATTTAAATGATGAAGAAACATTAGTAATTCAATATGAGAATAAAATGCTGTCAATATTGATGCAGTGTTCTTTAAATTACGATCATAATTTAATTATAATCTCCCTTCTAGACAGTTCATAACAGAGTTTTATTATCCTGAAGAATCTAAGTTATCAATTACATAGAGTAGAAAATAGTGATTCTAACCTCTTACGTTCCCCTACTCGGCACTGATCCCATACTTTCAAAATTAAAACAAAAGCATGTTATTAATTAAATCAGGGGCTTGTTCAACAATTGCATCTGCATGCAAAAGTTGTATTATGGGAGTAATGAGTGTTTTCTGGCGATCGTTTGTGACAATTATTTTTACATTTTTAGTCCATGAAAATTCATGAACATTCATTACCTTGAACTACTAAGTTTTTTTCTTTAAACTGAAAATTACCAATATTCATATTTGTTCATCATTTGTTCATGAACTATGAATTATGAATGTTTTCATGAATTTTATTCATGAACTACTTTTATGAACCTGTTAAGAATCCTTTAAGAACCATTCATGAACAATTATGAACAACTCATAAAGGTTCTTAAAATCATGAATATCATTTCGCAGGGGAAACTATCCAAGATATTTTCATCAAACTTCATATGCTGATAGAAATTGATGAGAGCTATGCAACTGCATCAACATTTTTTGACCATGACCTTTCCTTTGACCTTGACCTAACTTTTTAGCTCACCTGAGCCGAAGGCTCAAGTGAGCTTTTCTGATCACATTTTGTCCGGCGTCCGTCTGTCTGTCTGTCTGTCCGTCTGTCTGTAAACTTTTCACATTTTCGACTTCTTCTCAAGAACCGCTGGGCCAATTTCAACCAAACTTTCCACAAAGCATCCTTGGGTAAAGGGGATTCGAATTTGTTCAAATGAAGGGCCATACCCTCTTTCAAGGGGAGATTATGGGGATTGATAAAAATTTGATGGCATGTTTTAAAAATCTTCTTCTCAAGAACCACTGTGCCAGGAAAGATGAAACTTATGGGGAAACATCCTCAGGTAGTGTAGATTCAAGTTTGTTCAAATCATGACCCCCAGGGGTAGGGCTGGGCCAAAATGGCCGACCAAAGTTTTATATAGAAATATATAGGAAAATTCTTTAAAAATCTTCTTCTCAAGAATGACACAGCCATAATTCATCATATTTATATGGGAGCATGCTCAAGTAGTGTAGATTCAAATTTGTTCAAATCATGACCCCCGGGGGTAGGGCGGGGCCAAAATGGCCGACCAAAGTTTTACATAGAAATATATAGGAAAATTCTTTAAAAATCTTCTTCTCAAGAATGACAAAGCCATAATTCATCATATTTATATGGAAGCATGCTCAGGTAGTGTAGATTCAAGTTTGTTCAAATCATGACCCCCAGGGGTAGGGCGGGGCCAAAATGGCCGACCAAAGTTTTACATAGAAATATATAGGAAAATTCTTTAAAAATCTTCTTCTCAAGAATGACAGAGCCATAATTCATCATATTTATATGGAAGCATGTTCAGGTAGTGTAGATTCAAATTTGTTCAAATCATGACCCCCAGGGGGTAGGGCGGGACCACAATGGCCGACCAAAGTTTTATGTATAAATATATGGGAGAATTCTTTAAAAATCTTCTTCTCAAGAATAACAAAGCCATAACTGATCATATTTATATGGAAGCATCCTCAGGTAGTGTAGATTCAAGTTTAAATAGAAATATATAGGAAAATTCTTTAAAAATCGTCTTCTCAAGAATAACAAAGCCATAATTGATCATATTTATATGGAAGCATCCTCAGGTAGTGTAGATTTAAATTTGTTCAAATCATGACCCCCCGGGATAGGGCGGGGCCACAATGGCCGACCAAAGTTTTACATAGAAATATATAGGAAAATTCTTTAAAAATCGTCTTCTCAAGAATAACAAAGCCATAATTGATCATATTTATATGGAAGCATCCTCAGGTAGTGTAGATTTAAATTTGTTCAAATCATGACCCCCCGGGATAGGGCGGGGCCACAATGGCCGACCAAAGTTTCACATAGTAATATATAGGAAAATTCTTTAAAAATCTTTTTCTCAAGAATAACAGAGCCATAATTGATCGTATTTATATGGAAGCATCCTCAGGTAACTTGTAAATTCAAGTTTGTTTTTTTTCCTTTGTTTATTGTAGAATTATGTATTTGAATCGGGTTCGGTATACGATTAATTTGAAAACGAGGCTTTTTGTTGCGGCCATATTGGAAGAAGAAAGCGGAGTCTTGATAGTCATCCAATAGTTATATAGTGAATATCGTGTCAAAAATCGGTTTCATATTATTTGTATCAAGGTAATGTGATGTATAGATTTATTTAAGAGAAGTACACGACCCGCTCTTGAAGAAATTATTGAAACAGACAATGTAAATGATAAAGTATTTGTGTATTAAATATACGCGGTGAAAACCAACAACCCCGACTGAGAACTGATTTAAAATCTAATAAGAATCGTAAGTCATGGCCTAACAATCAAACTAATGACTCAGTTTGAAAGTTAGAAACACGAAAACGGTGTGATTTTTATGACTTGCTTGAAATGTTGTCGGAAACTTTCCGAATCACCAGTATCATATAATGTAGGCTTATTTATTTCTTATTCTTGGCAGAGTTTCAAATGACAATCAAGATTTATTTAATTAAAGTTTGGGCATTTTCAGTGAAAGTTAAAAATACTTTTAAAGTATTGTGTGGCTTTTGTCTGTGTAATGCATATAGCAAGGTAAAATTTATTTTCAATGGCTTTAATTGAGGTTAAGATTTGACTCTGTCAGTTTTTCAATGCAACAGTCTTGAATTGTTATAGAAGTACACCAGGTGCATCACTTTACACAAGGAAGGAGAATCAGGAAGGATTTCTTTGCATATGTATATATTCAATTTTCTTTAAAATGTTATAGTATTAAATAAAAATAATTATGGTAAAAATGCAAGTGTTTTGTGATGTTTTAATGCATTTAGAAATAAATTTCAGCTGGTCCGGTAATGGTGGTATAATCACTAGATTTAGCTACGTAGCTTGAAGCTACGTAGCTTGATTTTTACCTACCTGAGGTAGCTTTATTTCGCTACCAAATAAATTTATATCTGTGAAAAAAACATTTTCCTCAGAATGTGCAGAAAAATCTTATTTTGATGCAGTGATCATTTTAAACTTTGAACTCATCTAAAAACAATTCATGAAAAAATCACTCATGAAGAAATGTCTTTTCCAATCAAAGTTAGTTTTGGGGCTATGTATGCATAGGCATGGAACCAGTAATCCCTCTTTTTTTTTTTTTTTTTTTTTTGCAAAGATAGACAATATATAGGCATTAAAAATTGGGATTTACTTTTTTTGGCTGGTTTAGTCCCCCTCCCCTCACTTTCAATTTGCTTCCGACACCCATGGAATGACATTTGAAACAGTTACTCCTTGAGAAGTCCAGTTCTGGTTAAAATGAGCATATGTCTGTAATTATTCAGGCCAATGTGAAGTAATCATACACAGCCATGCCTCACCACATGCTAAAAGAGAGGTAGGACAGTTACCCAAACATTGGAATTACATGTTTTGCATTCATTTGTCCAAACGCAGCAATATATAAGCTATATCTGCTTTGGATTGTTTTTTAAAACCTCACAAGCATAAATATTAATAGTCATTTTCTTGTGATTTTGTGTCTCTTTTTAATAAAAATAAAATTTTTAAAAAATTGCATTGAAATAGCTTAATAAAGGTATCTGAGGTTGGTAAATAAAGCTACGTAGGGAATTCTACATACAAAGCTAAATCTAGTGATTATACTGAACCTGTTTAAATACAATAACATGCACATAGGCTTAAAAATATGTTTGTTTCCTGTAATCTTACTGAACCATTCAAATTACCCTTGGGTTGTGGGAAATGCAGCTCTCCAAAAAAATTATATTGACAGACTGGAGAGCTACAGTGCCACCAATCTAATTAAAATTAGATGTTAGATCCGCTCGCATATTTACATCTAACAACATCCCATTGAGGGTCACGTCAGAGGTCAAATTCGGAACGCCTCAAGACTTGTTCGCTTCAACAATATATGATGATTTTGGCAGCGGCGATTTGATTGATTGATAGAATTTGACCTCTGACGTGACCCTCAATGGGATGTTGTTAGATGTTAGTGTAGCAAGTATGCAAGCGGATCTAACATCTAATTTTAATGTGATTGCAGTGCCACCCATTGAAAAAACTAGAATGCACACTAAAATCTTTTTCTCGATTTATTTCTCCATGTTTTAAAACTCATCTCGAAATATTACTTACCGTGTATTCCCAACATATTCTTTCACTATTTCCACAACAAAATATTCATTATAATTTTTGTTTATTACCCTCCTAGCCCTGCAATTGATATAATCAAAAATTTCGTCTTTTTATACTGCCATTTTGGTCTGCAAGATCATTCGGTCCAACGCGCTGCGTACATATGTCAACCACAAGAATAGAGGGGTAAGAAATTTTTTTGAAATCTAGCCTTTTTACAATTGATGTAAGACTTGATCAAGAACCCAGCGCAACTTTTTGTGTGCAATAAATACCACAGCTGTTTTTTTCCAATAGGTGGCACTGTAGCTCTCCGGCATGTCAATATATTTTTTGGAGAGCTACAGTTCTACAGCTATATTAAAAGAGAGAAAGAAAAGAGTCCAACTTTTTTGTTGTGTAAGTTTTCACTTTAGAAAATTTTAAGTGAAAGGCTAATGTAGTAATATGAAGAAATTCGGTTAAGAAAACAATAAGCCTCATTCACCCCCTTTACTAAATAGGATTCTTCACTTTTTTTTGATCTTTTGCCAAAACTTTTCAACCATAGGAGATAGAGACTTCATATTTAGTATGCATACTTTATTAATTAAGCTCATACAAATGACACAAAGGTCAACGACCTTGTGACCTTGACTGTAAACTATATGCTGATATATTGTTGCCACCAGGCATATAAGTGTTTCACAATTACATCTAATTTTATGGTCATAAGCAACCTTACAGTGCATGTAAATGTGATGTCATTAAGAACAAAGTGAAAGAAAATGTAACCTTGGCTTTTACAATGAGATTCAAAAGGACTTGGGAAATGATGGTTACACCCAATTGTTCTACTCGGAAATGTATCAAAATATAAATTTTAGCTTATATTGTTTGTTAACATAAAATATAATTTATTATACCCCCTGCAAACGAAGTTTGGGAGGGTATACATGTATAGGAATCACCTTGTCCTTCTGTCTGTCTGTCCGTCTAGCTGTCTGTGCAAACGTGTCCGGTCCATTTCTTTTTTTATGGAGAGACATTAGAATCTACTACTCCACACAAAGATTGCCCATGACTTAAGGGTGTGTCATGACTTTGACCCAAGGTCATTTGTGGAACTTCAAGGTCACTGGAAGAAAAATTTCATAATTTGTGTCCGGTCCATATCTTTCTCTTGGATAAAATTGGTAGGTTCTCATTTCACACAAAGATTGCCCATGACCTAAGGGTGTGTCATGACCTTGACCAAAGTCATTTGGGGAAGTTCAAGGTCACTGGAAGAAAAATTTAAAAATCTGTGTCCTGTCCACATCTTTCTTATGGATAAACTTGGTAGGTTTTCATTTCAAGCAAAGATTGCCAATGACCCAAGGGTGTGTCATGACCTTGTCCCAAGGTCATTTGGGGAAGTGAAAGGTTACTGGAAGAAAAATTTTATAATTCATGTGTGATACATATCTTTATTATGGAAAAACTTACTTCTGAAAAACCCAGCGGGGGTATTTTGTCCCGTTTGGACAGTTTTAGTATTAAATGTCATTAGGTGATATTAAAGGGCAAGCATTTAAAATTTACAAGATAAGTTTCAGGAAACTTTTATATACATGTATATAACAATTTAAAACTTTTATCAAATTGGGAAGGTAAAATAAAAATATTTCAACTTTTTTTGTCATGATTGGGGAGGGATGTAACATTTTTATTAGATGAGTTTATATGAGAAGGGAATCTATTCACAATAGTTTTTATTTTTGTAAAATATTGTACTGTGAAATGCTATATCTATAAAGTTCAGAGAAACTTTTCTTCTGGCTAAAAATTTATGAGGAATTGATTACATTATAAAGATTATTTCAAGTCGTACATAGCCATGTGTTATTTGTGAACATATTTTAATGGTTTGAAAATAATTGTGACTTTTTTGTTGTAATCTCAAAGATGTATTTTTGTAGATGCCTCGTAAGAAGTACTGGAGGAAGAGCAGTGCCAAGAAAGAGTTACAGACTGACAGGACTGAGGAGACTGGCCTCATGAAAAACAGTAAAACAATGTCTGACCTGGACTTGACTGAGGAGACTGGCCTCTTAAAAAACAGTAAAACAATGTATGACATTAAAATGACTGAGGAGACTGGCCTCGTGAAAAACAGTAAAACCAATGTTGACCCTGAGGAGCCTGCCCTCAGGTTACAAAAAAAAACAGGAAAACCAAAAAACTTGTGAAATGAATCTGGCAAATGAATTTGTGAACTTTGTGATAAATGAATCTGGCAAATGAACTATGTGAAACAAATCTGCTGAATGAAATTTGTGAGAGAAATATGCTGAATGATATTTCTGAAAAAAATGCTCAGAGTGAAGTTTGTGCAAAAGATCTGCTTCGTGAATCTGATGAAATGAATTTGCAAAATGAAATTGCTGAAAAAAGTTTAGTGAACAAAACCTTGACCACTGAATCTTTGCAGACTACTAGTGTGATAGCTGGAGAAAAAACATTGCACAGTGTTTCTGAAAATGACCAGGTATGTACTAGAAAAATAGTATTTGGGACATTCCATCAAGGGGACACTAGATTTTCATCATTCTCAAGAGGTAGTCAGTGTACTTGCAATGCTCTTACCATGCTGACAAAATGTTATGAAGGATTTTCATTTACATCAGAATTTATAGATAGAACTTTAGTATCAGGAGACCAAATTTATGTAAGACTGTCAAAAGTTTGCAACAAAGGGGAGAGTTTCTCAACAAACTTTTAAATTTTGATGAATTGCCAATAAACATTGAAATGGGAGAAAATCATCATGTTATTCAAAAATTTGAAACCATTTGGGGATTGGTTATCTTGGAAGAACAAAACAGGCAGGTTAAAACATTGCATCAGGCTTTAGAAGAGGCATTTCAAGTTTCAAGGTATTTACTGATAATGATAGGAGCCATTTGTTCTGCTGTATATAAAGTGTCGAACAGTGAGTATTACTTCTTTGACTCACATTCTCATGACAGAGATGGCATGTCTTCTTGTGATGGTAAATCTGTACTAGTGCTTAACAGGAGTATTGATGATTTAGTGTCTTTTATGTACAGCATGTATAACAGTATGCATATTGATCTTGCAGTGCAGTTTGAAATTTTACCCATCTCAATTGCAACATTGTACCATAGCTTTCCAGAAAATGATCCATTACAGAAAAGGTATTACAGAATGGATGAAAAGCTAAAAGCGACAAATTCAGAATCACAAGATTATCACAGGAAAACCTATATGAGAGAATACATGAAGAAAAAGAGACAAAATGAACAATTTAAACACATTGAAAGACAAAGAGATGCTAACACAAAGAAAATGAGTCGACAAAGTGTTGAAGTGAGAGAAAAAGAGAGAGATCTGGATAAAGCTGCAAGAAAATTAAAACGTCAAAATGTTGAATCAAGAGGAAGAGAAAAAGAACTGGATAAATCTGCAAGAAAATTAAAACGACAAAATGTTGAATCAAGAGAAAGAGAAAAAGAACTGGATAAAACTGCAAGAAAAATAAAAAGACAAAATGATGATGTTAAAAACAATGAGAACAAAAGGGAAACAACTGCAAGGAAAATTAAAAGACAGAATGATGAAGTGAGGGAAAAAGAAAAAGAACTGGATAAATCTGCAAGAAAATTAAAACGACAAAATGATGATGTTAAAGACAAGGAGAACAAAAGGGAAACAACTGCAAGGAAAATTTAAAGACAGAATGATGAAGTGAGGGAAAAAGATAGAGATCTGGATAAAACTGCAAGAAACATAAAACGTCAAAATGTTGAATCAAGAGGAAGAGAAAAAGAACTGGATAAAACTGCAAGAAAAATAAAAAGACAAAATGATGATGTTAAAGACAAGGAGAACAAAAGGGAAACAACTGCAAGGAAAATTAAAAGACAGAATGATGAAGTGAGGGAAAAAGAAAAAGAACTGGATAAATCTGCAAGAAAATTAAAACGACAAAATTATGATGTTAAAGACAAGGAGAACAAAAGGGAAACAACTGCAAGGAAAATTAAAAGACAGAATGATGAAGTGAGGGAAAAAGAAAGAGATCTGGATAAAACTGCAAGAAACATAAAACGTCAAAATGTTGAATCAAGAGGAAGAGAAAAAGAACTGGATAAAACTGCAAGAAAATTAAAACGACAAAATCATGATGTTAAAGAGAAGGAGAACAAAAGGGAAACAACTGCAAGGAAAATTAAAAGACGGAATGATGAAGTGAGAGAAAAAGAAAAAGAACTGGATAAATCTGCAAGAAAGTTGAAAAGATTAGATTGTAAAGTAAAACAAAAAGAAAATGAAGGAAATAGAATTTCAAAAAGCAAGAGTAGGGAAGATTAAAAGAACTATTAAACGCACTGATTGTTCTTACAAAAATGAGAGGTTATGATAAGTTTCAGGAAAAAAAGAAAGAATAAAGAACATTGCAACAAGGAAAATGAAAGAATTAGACAAAGACAGTTTGGAATAAACGTACAGGACTGCATTCACAATTTTCATGAACAGATTAAGCATGGTCCAGTTTCTGTGTGCTCATGTTGTCATCAAACATGGTTTAAAGAAAGTGTTTTAAAAGTAGAAAATACTAAACTTGATGACACAAGTAAAAGCAAATATCTTACGTGTATTAAAGTTGATAATGCAGAATGGATTTGCAAGACTTGCTATTCTTCAGTTAGAGAAAAAAAATCCCAAAGCTGTCTGTTCTCAATGTATGATATGGCATCCCAAGCCAAGAGAATTAGATTTGTTTTCAAGAAGAGAGACTTATCACTTCAAGATTAGGGAGTTGCCAAGAGGTGGACAATATTCTGTCAAAGGAAATGTTGTGAATGTTCCTGTTGATATTCATATTGTTAATAGCTTGCCTAGAAAGATGGAAAAATATCACAATTCCTGTTAAGTTGAAAAAAAAATTGTCTTACCAAAAATGTGATTATCATGAAAATGTACGACCATAAAAGTACATTGCATTACATTGGCTTTTGAACAACAGTGACTTTTACAAGAATGCAAACATTAATGTTGATGATAGCTGGTTTCAAGAAATCATCTTCTGCAAATGAAATTGTTCAAAACTTGCAAACACAAGCAAAAAGAGATCAAAGTACTGGTAATCTTGAGACCGATGAAGACGATGATGACGATGAGTATTGCGAAGTAGATGGAGTTGGTAGAGATGGTAATTGTGATACTCTTTTAGATGATGCTTCTCAAGACATGAATCAGATATACACCTTTGCTCCAGGAGAAGGACAACGTCCCCTTAGTTTATATCAAGATCAGATTGCAGATATTTAAATATTTTGTGGAAAGGGAAGATTACAAGACGAT
The DNA here is from genome assembly GCF_032062105.1 of Saccostrea cuccullata. NCBI lineage: Eukaryota > Metazoa > Mollusca > Bivalvia > Ostreida > Ostreidae > Saccostrea > Saccostrea cuccullata. The sequence continues at coordinate 25,351 of NW_026932278.1, read as the reverse complement.
TGACAAGTATTTCAGAAAAAATGGGAATTGAGAAGTGTTGATAGACATTGTCGTATCCCTATGGTTTATAGAATTAACCTCGGATGAATGCAAGATGCTTGTCCCAAATAGCTGCTTAGACAAATTCAGACGTAGTACACAAATGATGAATAATACAGTAAAATATATCATAGAGTTAGAGAACACATGAAATAAGAAACAAGATCCCTTCCTTTTTCCAGATCAAAATTTACTTTTAATGTACATGAAATTTTACTTAATGAAAACCCTTTTTTTTTTTTTTAAATTGAAAATACAATGTTGCTGATAATACCTTTGAATGTCACTAACTACAAAAACTAACAAACATGACTAAATTATTCATTTAACTCAGTTCATAGTCTTTAAACTTGACTGGCAATTTCCGTTCGCGTACTGGTCGAGTATGAGCAGTAGTTTCTGGACTCTTTATCGACAAAGTGTTCCCAGAATCATCAGAAGAGTTTGATACATCACCATGATCATCATACGAATCGCAAGCACTTGATTCCTTGGAATTGATATCATATTCACACTGATTTGACTTTGACACATTTTCATTTGACACATTTTCACTTGACACAATTTTATGATTTGACACATTTTCCTTCTGCAATGACACATTTTGATTTTTCACATATTCACATTGATTTTCCACAGGTTTCTCACTTGGTGAACTTGGCATTTCCCCTATGAACTTCTTGAGATGCGTAACATTCCTTCTGTATCGCACACCTTCGGGAGATTCCAAATACACCATTTCCTTCCTGACACAATTTTCATCGGACTTGGATTAAAATTGGTCGAAAGCTTGTCGGTTTTCTTTTGCTTCATCAACACAAGATCTCCTTCCTGTAGATCATTTTCTTGTGCATTTCTCCTTGCGTCTGTGTACATTTTGCCCTTCTCCTTGCTTTCCTTATCTCGGTCACGAATTTCTGTAACGGTTCCATTAAGTTGACATAATTCGGGTAGTTTTGTATGAATTGTTCTTCCAAATAACATTTGGGACGGACTAATTCCAGTCACGGTGTGTGGAGTGGATCTATACATCATGAGGTATGTGAGCAATTCCTCCTTCCAGTTTCGTTTCTCAACTTGAGCTATTTTGAGTCTTTTGAAGAGAAAGACGATTTCCCCGTTTGCTTGAGGCCATAATGGTGTTGTCTTTCGGAGATATTCCAACTCTGCAAGAAAATTAAACTAACAAAATGTTATCATCTTATTGATGATGGAACACCATGTGTAGAAAAAGAACTGGATAAATCTGCAAGAAAATTATTGGTCTACTACCAATTTGATGTCCATAACATGACTTAAGTGTCTCTCTATATCAAAAGCCTGGCCACAACTGCAAGGAAAATTCATCCAAAGATACCAGGATGACCTTCGTGTCCCAAATCCAGTATTTTCCCTCTCAGAACTTCAGGGATCACAATTCTAGTTCCTCAAAACTAAATGTCCAATAGCACATAGATCTTTAACAGAAATTCCTTACAGTTATTTTATTCCAATTCCCTGTAATGAGACAACTTGTTCAAGTCCTCTGCCGAAATTAAAAGTCATGGCAAAGGTGTTGAAGTTCAGACATCAAACAAATGTATTGCTCTATTTCATCATGTGAAGTTGTGTGGTCAGCTTTTTGAAGTAATCTTGAAAGACAATCTGCCACATTTCGAGGTCCAGGTATATATACGACTTTATAGTGGTAAGACTGTAATCGTAAAATCCACCTCTCCACACGCACACAAGTTTTTGACCTTGGAGAGAATATGAACTGTAGAGGTTTGTGGTCTGTTACACGTTCAAATTCCTTGCCAAAGAGATACATGTGAAATCTTTCACAGGCCCATACAAGTGCAAGTGCCTCTTTCTCCGTTTGCGAATATCTGCGAACAAACTAATTGCATAACAGATTACTCTCTGGTCTTTGCCTTGTTGTTGGATCAATACTGCACCAAGTCCAACTGGTGATGCGTCTGCAACAACCTTAGTAGTAGCCTTAGGATCAAAATATGCTAATGTACATGCTTTTGCCATCAACTCCTTCAGTTTCTTAATAGCGTCATCTTGTTCCCGTTCCCACTGAAATTTCACTCCTTTCCTTGTGAGTCGTCTTAGCGGCTCTGCAATCGTTGCTAGATTTGGTAAACTGCACTGAAATTAACAAGTCCTAAAAAACTTCGGATTTCTGCAGCAATGGTTGTCTCTCTTCTAATACAGTTTGACCTTGTCTTCACCAACACAGATTCCCTGCTTAGACAGTAGAAAAAGATACGTGCGGCATGTTGAACTGACACTTGTCCAAATTAATTGTGAGACCTTTCTCGCTCAACTTCTGGAAGAGTCTATCTAGATTTTTGTCATGTTCTTCCTGAGATTTTCCATGTACGATAATGTCGTCAAATATACTGCTGCAAAGTTTCAACACTTGTGAATAATTTTATTGTACAGAGGTGACAAGAAATCCCAAACATCAGTGTATCAAAGTTTCCGTTGTGTGTTTGGAAAGTGGTTATTTTCCTTGCAAGGGTCCAGTTCAATCTGATGGTAAGCCCATTTAATGTCCAATTTCGAGAACACTTGACTCTGATTCAAGTCACTCAAAATATCATCAATTGTCGGGATTGCGTACCTCTCTCGGATGACAGCTTCATTGGCCCTATCAACGCATAAATGTCACCATTTGCACCAACTACCTGACTCATCCAATCACTTGGTTCTTCAACTTTCTCAATAATGTCAGATGACTCTAGTTCCCGAATTTCTGTTCAACTTTGTCACGTAAATGGTGGTATCCTCCTTAATGGTTGTACCAAGACATGTCATCGATTGAAATCTTCAAAAAATCTTTCAATTAGATCTGATTTTGCTTTCAAACTGGCCTTTGTGTCTGTTACCTGTTGTACAAGTCCAGATTCTGAGTCTCCAGATTTACCAATATGTAAAATCCCAAGTTTTGTGGCTGTGTCCTTACCCAAGAGCGGTTGTCCATTTTCTTCAATCACATAAAAGGTAACATCGCGTAAGGAATTGTCACTACCACAAACAGTCACTTGTGCCGTAAAACATCCAGCTACGGTCAATGAATTGCGACTCCCATACCCATATAATTTCATGTTGGTCAGTTGTGAGGTACAGCTGATTTTCTGTTCCTTCAAATGTTCCCATAGGCGTCGATCAATGATATTAACAGAAGCACCGGAATCAGTGATAGCTGAGTAACTTCAATGTCGATCTTACTGTCTTTGTTACCAATAGTGTCCGAAACTGTAAAAACATAGTCATATTTCTCCAGTTCTTCAGGATGCTCAGTCGGGGTATCATTCACTTGCTTTACATAACTCCGTTTCTCTTTGTTTTTTTCCTTTTAAGTCCTTGGAATGTGTTTTACTCCTGCACCATTGAGCAAAATGACCTTCCTTCTTACAGGTATGACATTTTTTTCCTTTTGCGGGGCAATCTGCACTTCCATGACAATGTCCCACTCTACCACATGCCCAACATGTCTTCTTTTGTGAATGAGCTGTCGATTTCTTCGCTCTAACTCGGTTTATCGATGCACCATGACCTTGATCACCTGTAGTTGTTCCCTCCTGAGAATTCCATTTTGGATAGCATCAGCTTGCTTGTCTGCAAATTCCATTGTCTGTGCTAATTTTATCACATCGTCCAGTTTTACGTCAGCGCGTTCCAGTAATTTCCTACGAAGTCTATGTGACGTACATTTTTCAATCAACTGATCACGTATCATTTCACTTTCATCAGCAAAATTACAATATTGTGCTTTCTGCGTGAGTCTTGTAATATATTTGTCAATCGATTCACCCTGTAGTTCTCATAGATGAAATTTTCATAGTAACGTTTGTATGCGGTGTAAAATGTTCACAAGTTTTTTCACAGCAACTTTGAACACATTGTTCATTTCAGTTATTTTCTGGTTTTCGAGACCGATGAAAATATGATGACGATGCATGGTGTAACATAAGTGATTCAACTGTTTCGTAGAGATTCTAAAAAGTTGGACTGCAGCCATTTTTCCACCGGAAGATGCTGTTGAAGACATGAATCAGATATACACCATTCCTGCTTCAGGATCGAAGGACAATAAATGTCCCCTTAGTTTATATCAAGATCAGATAACGATGCAGAATATTTATCATTTCCAACAATATTTTGTGGAAAGGGAAGATTACAAGAATGATGAAAGACAGTAACTGATATATATGCAGATATAGCTAAATGGGAATTGAGAAGTATTGACAGACGTGCAGCCCAGTCTGTTCCAAATTTGTTTTTTAAGTTGAAAAAAATACAAATGAAACAAGTTACAGATAAATGCAACCTGGCTCTTCGGAAATGCAAAACCAAAGGAAGATCTATCACAGCAAATGAAATTAAAAATCCTGAACATGTGAATAGCCTTGTTAGACATGATGAAGGTTTTTTTGTGTTTAGACAGTTACGAAATTCACCTGCATATCTTGAAACAAGAAAAAAGGATGTATTTGCAATGATAAGACAATTGGGTTTACCAACATGGTTTATGTCTCTGTCTGCTGCAGATACAAGATGGAATGATCTCATTAGAGCACTTGGAGTGTTAAATGATGGAAAGGAATACACTGATGAAGAAATCGACAACATGACTTGGTTTGAAAAATCAAAACTAGTACAGAAGGATCCTATTACATGCACTAGATACTTTGATCATAGATTCCGTATGTTCATGAATTCAGTATTGAGAAGTGACCACCATCCAATTGGTGTTGTGAAAGACTTCTTTTATAGAATTGAATTTCAGCAAAGAGGATCACCACATGTTCATATGATTGTTTGGATAGAAAATGCACCAAAATATCATGAAAATAATGAACAAGAGATAGTGAATTATGTAGACAATTACTTGAAATGTGAAAAGAATGAAGATGATTTGACTGGCTTACAAGTACACAAACATTCACAAACATGTAAAAAGAGAAGTAAAGCTGTATGCAGATTTGGTTTTCCCCTTCCTCCTCTTGAAAAGACCTTGATTTTGGAGCCACTTGAATGTGAGGTTGACAAATATAGGAAAATGTATGATGAGATTCAAAAACAGTTAAATGATATGAAAAATGGATGCGATTTGTCCTACAAGGAACTCCTAAGCACTGTGTTAAAGATATCTGAGGAAGATTACATTAAATGCATTAGAAGTTCACTGAGAGGTCCAAAGGTTTTTCTACAGAGAAAGCCATGTGATATGAGGGTAAACTCTTACAACAGTGTAGTTCTTGATGCTTGGAGAGCTAACATCGATATACAGTATATTTTGGACCCATATGCTTGTGCTATGTACATTGTTTCTTACATAAGTAAATCTCAAAGAGGGATGAGTGATTTACTAAGCAGAGCAGCAAAGGAAGCTAGAGAAGGAAATCTTGACATTAAAAGACAGGTGCGCCACATTGGAAACCATTTTCTCAACAGTGTTGAAGTTGGAGCACAGGAAGCAGCATATTTAGTGTTACAAATGCCAATGACAAAAGCATCAAGAGATGTAGTTTTTATCAACACAAGTCCATCAGATGACCGAGTAATTCTCATCAAAACAGATGCAGAATTAGAAAAATTGACACCAAATTCTACAGATGTGGAATGTAGCAATATAATTAAACGGTATGCAAAACGCCCAAAACAGCTTGAAAACTGGTGTTTAGCTGATTATGTATCACAACTAGATGTTGTATTCCCAAAAGATGATGAAAAGGAGTTGATTGAAAAGGAAGTGAATGATGATGATGATAAGAACAATATGTCAAATGATGAGGAAGAGAATGATTCAGATCTTGACTTTGGTGAAAGTGATACACTTGTTACTTTGAGAAACGGCATAAAAATTAGACGACGAAAAGTGCCAAGGGTAATTAGATATGTGCGTTTTAATATCAAAACGGATGCAGAAAACTACTACAGAGAAAAACTTATGTTATTTTTGCCTTGGAGAGATGAATCAGTTGATCTAATATCTGGAACGGACTCATTTGAGAAATCCTTTAATCGTAGGAAATCCTTTTTAACAAACAAAGTCAAGGAATATGAATACAATGCTGAACAGCTTGATGCAGCTCTGCAAATGGCAAGTGAGGATTTTTCAGAAGCTTATGATGAATTGGCACCAAATGCTCAACAAACAGAAGGAGAGGATGAAAATGAAGGATCTCGTGAATCTGAGAACTTTGTCCCATTTAATCCTGAGAGACCAGTTGAACAAAGACAGTATGATTTAGGTTCTGATATAGGCATTCCATCAACAAGACAAATAACAGAAGACAGTTCTGTTAGATTATCAGACAGTGAATACTTGCAACTTTTAGGAAGTCTAAATGTAAAGCAGCGGGAATTTTTTAATCATGTTGTGCAGTGGGTCAAAACAAAGAAAGAACCTATTTATACATTTTTATCTGGAGGTGCTGGTGTTGGCAAATCTGTTTTGATAAGGGCACTTTATCAAGCTCTGCACAGATACCTATGTTCCACAGAAGGTGAAAATCCAGATGACATAAGAATACTTCTGTGTGCTTATACTGGCAAGGCGGCATACAACATTGGAGGAGCAACTATAGCATCTGCTTTCCATCAAAAAATTAATCAAAGTCAACAAAGTTTGCACTCTGACGAATTGAACACTTTTCGTACAAAGTACCAAAACCTGAAAGTAATCATTATTGATGAGATATCAATGGTGGGAAACAGATCATTAGCACTCATTGACAGTCGTCTACAACTTCTCACAGGCATCAAGAAACCATTTGGTGGTATAAGTATCATTGCTGTTGGTGATTTTTTTCCAACTTAAGCCTGTGATGGACCGTTGGATCTTTCAGGATTTAAATCATGATGCCCAAGTTCTTGCAAGCAATCTTTGGAAGGAGCATTTTTCTATTTTTGAGTTGGACGAAATCATGCGCCAAAAAGATGATATTGAGTTCGCTCAACTTCTGAATCGCCTTCGTTACAATGCAATGACAGCAGAAGATATGAATGTGATACACAGATGCATGATAACAGAAACAAGTGACAATTATCCACATCATGCTCCTCATCTCTTTACACAGAATTCTAAAGTAGACGCATACAACAATCAGTTGATTGAAAATCTTGGAGGGGAAAAGGTCACAGTGAATTCAGTTGATTCTGTTATTAAAGATTATTCAAAAGAAGTTAAGGAAAAACTGCTAAGATCTCTTCTTAAAGCAGATGATGTAAGCAAAACTGCCAATTTGATGCAAAATTTGATTCTTGCTGTTGGGATGATATATGATATCTCAGTCAATGTTGATGTATCTGATGGTTTGACAAATGGTTCATCATGTAAAGTGCAATTAATTGAAAGGAGAATGGAAGGTATATCAAGGCCAAGCATAGTTTGGGTGGAATTTTTTGACTCTGGAATTGGAAAAACTACTCGAAGGAAATACAGACATTTATTTCATGATGGAATTTCTGAGAACTGGACACCAATTTTTGAAGTTCAACGGTCTTTTCTTTTGAATTACAATACTTTTCAGAGAATCCAATTTCCATTACGGCCAGCTGCAGGAAAAACAATTCATAAAGCCCAAGGTTGCACAGTTGATGAAATTGTAATTGATATGTCTCAAACAAAAGTGAGAAAAATTCCCCACATCCACTATGTAGCACTTAGTCGGGTAAGGTCAGTAGATCATCTGCATATTCTAAACTTCAATGAGCAGGCATTATCTATGGATGAACAAGTCGTAGATGAAATGGAGAGAATGAAAAAAGAGGTGCCACTCCAACTTTGTTATGTCCCAATATACCAGGTTGATTTGCATCATTTAAAGATTGCTTTTAACAATTGTAGATCTCTTCACAAACACTTTCCACAAATTCAAAATGAGCCAAACATTCTTGCTTCAGATGTAGTTGGATTCTCAGAGACAAGATTAACTAGTGCAGATGTGGAAAATTATCAACTTCAGGGATACACAGCAATATTTAACCATGAGACTTTAGATAGTTCTGATAGACGTCCACATCATGGAACAGCACTGTATGTGAAAGACATTTACAAGACAACTTGCATCTCAAAGGTAAACAATGGTCCCATAGAGTTTATTAAGGCAAACATACTGTTAAACCATAATAGAGATGTACAAGTCATAGTTATTTACAAATATCCATCTTGTTCTTTGGAAAATTTCAAACATCACGTGGAAATGCATATAAAGCCTTTGATTGATGATCAGAAAGACTTGGTATTCTTGGGAGATTTTAATTTTGATTTGTTTGCTGGGCATGCAGACTTTTTAACATTTATGGAAAAAGGCTTTAACTGTCAACAAATTGTAAGTAAGACTACTCATGACTCCGGTTCGAAGCTTGATTTGATTTTTACAAATATATCCCCATGTGAAACAGATGTGATTGAAGCATATTGGTCTGATCATAAAGTAGTGTTTTGTGCATTTGATATGACTAGTTTCCATTAAATATGATGGGGCTCCTAAATAAAAACACGGCAGAGGGAGAAGCAAAACAGTGCCCCCTCCCTCACCCCATTTTTTCCAGTCATACCCCACAAAGTTTGGGGTATACACTGGAATCACCATGTCCATCTGCTTGTTTGGGTGTACACTGGTATCATCATGTCTGCCTGTGAATCTCTTCATAGCCATTTTTGTCCAGCATTTATTTCTATGAGATATTGTTTGGACATTTTTAAATTGAGAAATTTCGTACGCTTATATATAATACAAACTAATTTATAGCTTGTGATAAAAAATGTGCTTGTGTCTTGATACTGTACCAATTTCATTTTAAGCATTGTCATGACCATCACATTTTGATATGCTTTATTTGTCACAGTCATGATAATGTTTTTAATCAACACTAAGATTGTTAAGTTTATTATCATCTTCAACTAATTACATTTTTACATGACTTACACAAGATGATATTTTCCTGTTCTTAAAGCTGTTTTAAATCTACTTTTTAAATTACACTGTATATAGTTTCCCCATCGGTATATTAGTCCTATTTGGCTGCAATACAGTATCAAGCATTTGAAAATTTAAAGATTTTTTTTTTTTACAAAATGTTTTACAATATGCATTTTAGATGGAACATTTCACTTAAAATAATCTGGCTGTTCTTTAATTTGCATCAGTACTTATTGTATATTTTTATGCAAAACACTACTCCATCTCAATAACACTTGGTAACATTAGTAGACTATGCTAAGATGCATAATTCTCAGTTTTACAATTGCATATGTCATGGCCACCAAATGCAGAATTTTTTTATTTTCCAAAATATTCACTCCCCCTTTACCTTAAGTTGGTATGAAATGAATTTTTACATTAATAGTATATACCTTTCTTTATTGTATGTAGAGCTTCAGTATTGTCAGAGACTTCTGTTTTTGTTTTTTTTTTTTAATGAAAAGATCATCTTTCTATGTTAAAACTTTGCTTAAATTAAACTTACTGTTTCAATTCTTGGCTTATTTCTGCATATTTCCAATGGTTATATTTGTATTGCTGAATATCTGGATTTTTTTTAATTTGGAGGTATATTATTCTGATATTTTGTTGTCTTTTAGTGACTTTAAAAGATGTAACCCAAATCAGAACTTAAAAGTTAGTGTTTCTCTATGTGGGATAAAATTTGACATATATTGCTGTATTTTTACTTTAATTTCAGTCAGCAGTTTATTGCCTTGTTTTCATATAGAATAGGAAATATGAATTGTTGATAAAACAATGATATCCACTTCTTGTTGCAAAATGTCCATTCCATTTGATGTAATAATATCATACTTGTATACTTTAATTCATATATTCCATCTTTTAAACAAGACTATATATAATGAATTGTGTGGTATAGATTTTATACTGAAATTACAATCAAGGATCATCATGATTATAATAGTAACATTGAAGGAGACTCTTACTGGAATTTAAATTTTCACACTTTTGACTCGTGCATGGTAGTGACATCATTTGGACTGTGCCATTGGCTGTAATTTTGACACTGCTACAAGCTAGCTGTAGTTCGGACATTGCCATAAGCTAGCTGTGACACTATATAATAGCCATGTGATTTTGACATTTCTCAGACATATGGCTTCTGTGATTTTAGAAGTCAGGATCTCTTCATTTATGGACTTTTAACTTAAGCTCAGATGTGTTTGAATGTTTATTCATGTCATAATGCTAGTCAACTTTTTAAAAATTATATATATCATAAAACTGAAATATAAACTATCTAAGACTGATATTATACTTTAATTTTATATTTTTTGTATAGTTATTTTTTGTTTTGGAAAAACATGCTTCTTTAAAATAACATGTGTAAATGAATTACAATGCTTGTAGTAGTCATCAACACAGCAGATATAATAATTATTTGTGAAACCTCACATTCAGTATATATTCTAATGAGTTTATTAAAAAGTTCTGTGTATTCTATCATGGATTGTGTGGAATTTTATGATTATGAAGTAAAATGTGACTGCCATTATATGAACTTCAAAGCCTATAATAAGTGTCATTTACAGGTAAGTATGGAAAGAGGGGGTCAATGGCCAGCCCGTAAAGGGAGGTAAACCTACCTCTTTAAGAAATATATTGAAAAAAATACACTGTACTATCAAAATATTATATAACATGATATATCATTTGAATTACAAATATTTTTTCCAATAGAGAAAAAAAGTTCTCTTTTCATTATCCAACAATATTGCATGAATCTGAGGTTAGAAATTTTGATTTGTGATATTAAAATGTTTTTTTTCCTTTCTAATTCACTCACATAATCTTTCCTTTTTTCGATTTTCATTGGAAAAGATTATTTATTTGAACTGGTGATTATTTTCTTCTTGTAAACAACAATTAAGAAATATTTATATTATGACTGTATTGTTAAAATTTTTGATGCTGTTTTATTTTTCATTAAACATTCATTCTCAAGTTTATAAATCCAATTTTTAATCTGTACTAATATACATGCATGTGTAACATTTTACTTCTAATAATACAAAAGATTTGTTATAATTCTTGAAATCAAATAAAATTCTAAATACAGCCTTAAAACTGCAATTCTTTTTATTGATGTGAGCATAAAAAATGAATATAATTATATACAATCATTTTATGAAACTTGTGACAGTCTTGAGAAATGAGAACATATTTTAACAATAGCGTGTTAAAAGCCTCTGTACTTAAATGCAATTAAGTAAACGCGAGATGGTTCATTTGGAATTGTAGCATTCCCCTCTTATATGGATTTAATTTACTAAAGAGGCCACAAATCTAATCTATAATTTACCCTTGGTAAACATATTCAAGGGGGAAAAGTGCCTTATTTGTTTCATCCTCTGAAGAATAATTGGGCCGAGGTGGTTCAGGTGAGCGTTGTGGCCCATGGGCCTCTTGTCTTAAATTAGTGTTAAGCTCAGTTATAAACATACCATTCAAGATGGTGTTATCAAACTCCACATGTTGATACAAACTTGCACGGATGATGCATCTAGGAATGGACACTATCATACTTGCTTCGGATGCTGGATCTGACCTACATTTTCCGGATGAGTGACAAAGTTAAAGTTTTTGGAGCAGGTCTATTCCTAAGGAACTTTAAGCCCTACTTGGAACAAACTTGCATGAATGATGCATCTAGGGATGGACACAACCAGACTTGCTTCGGATGCTGGATTTGACATATATTTTCATTCCCAAGTAACTGTAAGCCCTACCTGAACCAAACTTGCATGGATGATGCATCTAGAGATGGACACTTCCAGACTTGCTTCGGATTCTGAATCTGACCTACAAATTTCATTCCCAAGTAACTATAAGCCCTGCCTGAACCAAACTTGCATGGATGATGCATCTAGAGATGGACACTAGCAGACTGCTTCAGATGCTGGATCTGACCTACATTTTCATTCCCAAGTATCTTTAAGCCCTGCCTGAACCAAACTTGCATGGATGATGCAGCTAGGGATGGACACTACCAGACTTGCTTCGGATGCTGGATCTGACCTATATATTCATTCCCAAGTAACTATTAGCTCTACCTGAACCAAACTTGCATGGATGATGCAGCTTTGGATGGACACTACCAGACTTGCTTCGGATGCTGGATCTGACCTACATTTTTATTCCCAAGTAACTATACGCCCTGCCTGAACCAAACTGATCAAATTTTATACACATACAAATTTTCATGTTGCTTTACTAATATATCCTCGGCGGAGCATTCATGTCCTATGGACATATTTCTAGTTTATTTATACGTTGGAAACTTTCAGTCTTTTTGATCATCAGACATTGTCTGTTGATACATCTTGGGTCCTCTTCAATTAAAAAGTAGGTCAACTTGACATACCTGTGAAATGTCTGCGCTATATATATATATATATATATATATATATATATATATATATAGAAAGCACAAAGAAATTCACTTTTACATGGATACCCACTTCCGCCCCAGCCCGGGGTTGAACTCTTGACCTTCGGAATCTGTCTCCTAGCAGTGCAGGAACAGCGCGCTAGACCGCTCGGCTATCTAGGCAAGTTAAAAACTTGCTTTCGATGCCGATGGAATTCTCGCGGCGCTGTCCTACACTACACGGTCATTGAGAATAGAAGTGAGATACAGTTATTTAAACATTAGTTTTAACAGAGGATTGTTACCAATACATGTTGTAATGAAATTAATTATTATTTATAAAGCACAATTTACAACAACTCTTAAACATCGAAAGCAAGTTTTTAACTTGCCTAGATAGCCGAGCGGTCTAGCGCGCTGTTCCTGCACTGCTAGGAGACAGATTCCGAAGGTCGAGAGTTCAACCCCGGGCTGGGGCGGAAGTGGGTATCCATGTAAAAGTGAATTTCTTTGTGCTTTCTATATTAATATTTCTTCACTTAGGGCAGTTATGTTAGTTTAAGAGTTGTTGTAAATTGTGCTTTATATATATATATATATATATATATATATATATATATATATATATATATATATATATATATATATATATATATATCCCTATAGGATATATAGGAACTTACTGGCTTACAGTCAGCAAACTTTGTATGTTGATACTTTTTGGGTTTTTAGCTCACCTGATCACCCGTCGTCCGTCCATCCGTCCGTCCGTCTGTAAACTTTTCACATTTTCAACTTCTTCTCAAGAACCACTAAGCCAATTTTAACAATCTTGGTACAAAGCATCCTTGGGTGAAGGTGAATTTCTATTGTTAAAATGAAGGGCCAAGACCCCTTCCAAGGGGAGATAATCACGAAAATACAAAAATAGGGTGGGGTCATTAAAAAAGCTTCTTCTCAAGAAACACTGGGCCAGAAAAGCTGAAACTTATATGAAAGCATCCTGGGGTACTGTAGATTCTAAATTGTTCAAGTCATGACCCCCGGGGGTAGGGCGGGGCCAAAAAAGGGAATCCAAGTTTTACATAGAAATATATATTGGAAAAAACTTTAAAAATCTTCTTCTCAAGAACCACTGGGCTAGAAAAGCTGAAACTTACATTATGTGGAAGCATCCTGGGGTAGAGTAGTTTCTAAATTGATCAAATCATGACCCCCGGGGTAGGGCGGAGCCACAATAGGGAATCTAAGTTTTACATAGAAATATAAAGGGGAAGTTTTTGAAAATCTTCTTCTCAAGAACCATTGGGGCAGAAAATCTGAAACTTATGTGAAAGCATCTTTGGGTAGTGTAGATTATAAATTGTCCATATCATGACCCCTGGTGGAAGGGCGTGGTCACAATTTGTATTACAAGGGGGGGATCTGTTGAAGAACAGCATGGCCAAAGTTTCTCATGTGAGCGATGTGGCCCATGGGCCTCTTGTTAAAGAACGTATACTAAAAAGGATGTCACTGTCACCATCTTTTGAAATTTTATAGCTACATTTACATGTCTCAGGTACTAACTGGCTTAGAGTCATCTACTTCTTTTAGCTCACCTGAGCCGAATGTTCAAGTGAGCTTTTCTGATCACATCTTGTCCGTTGTCCGTCTGTCTGTCCGTCTAGCTGTCCTCTGTCTAGCTGTCTGTCCGTCCGTCTGTCTGTTAACTTTTCACATTTTCAACTATTTCTCAAGAACCACTAGGCCAATTTTAACCAAACATCGTACAAAGCATCCTTGGATGAAGGGAAATTTAAATTGTTAAAATCAAGGACCAAGTCCCCTTCCAAGAGGAGATACTCAAGAAAAAACTAAAATAGGGTACGGTCATTAAAATATCTTTTTCTCAAGAACCACTAGGCCAGAAAAGCTGAAACTTATATGGAAGTATCCTGGGGTAGAGTAGATTCTAAATTGTTCAAATCATGACCCCCGGGGGTTGGGCGGGGCCACAATAGGGAATCCAAGTTTTACATAGAAATATATTGGAAAAAACTTTAAAATCTTCTTATCAAGAACCACTGAGCCAGAAAAACTGAAACTTATGTGGAAGCATCTTGAAATAGTGTAGATTCTAAATCATTCAAATAATTACCCTCGGGGATAGGGCGGGGCCACAATAGGGAATTCAAGTTTAACATAGAAATAAATAGGGGGAAAAAAATTTAAAGATATTATTCTCAAGAAGCATTGGGCCAGAAAAGCTGAAACTTATGTGGAAGTATCTTGGGGTAGTGTAGATTCTAAATTGTCCAAATCATGACCCCAGTGGGTAGGTAGGGCAGGGTCCCAATTGGTATTACAAAGGGGGGAAATCTGTTATAGAACAGCATGGCCAAAGTTTCTCAGTGCGCGATGTGGCCCATGGGCCTCTTGTTTAATTCCATAAATGTAATTTTTGCATTTGAATTAACTACTTTTATATTTAAATTTGAATGAACAACAACAACCAGTCCCAATCAACCCCATATCCACCCCTTAAATTGTGTAAATAAAAATTTTTAAAAATGAATAAGTTATGAAACCCTTTTGCCAGAGGATGATCTGCTTGGTGGAGTACTTGTTAGAATTAAATGTTTTAAATTGTATGTATTAAATGATCAAACTTTAATCATATTTTTCAGTGTATGAGAATTCAGAAGGCTTTGCTCTCGAACAAAAACCCGATAATAATGTTTACTCAAACGCCACAGATGAAGGTCATTCAAAGGAAAAAGAAAAGCCAAGAGGTTACAAAGTAAGTTTAGATAAGATCAGAGTATTTTGTAGCAAAGTTTTCTATTTATTAGGCCACAACAATAAAAAATTTTGTTCGTCAGACTCTCACGCTAGTATTTAAACAAAGCCATACAAATAATATTAATTTAAATTTCCCTGCACCATAGGAATTCTGTGCTGTTTCTTGTTTCATTTCAGCTCTATTTTTCGTTCTCTTAATCTACTTTCTCTGCAAATCAGAAAAAATAATTCTCCCCTTTAATTTCTTTACGCCCCGCCTCAAAATTTTGCCTACAATAAAGAAATACTATTATTATTTGACCGCTATCCCGCTCGTACTTTTTCATTCAATGTCCGACGAACAAGAAATTAAATTGATGTGGCCTTAAAATTGCTAAATCATACTCGGTTGAATTGCTGAATAATACTCATTCTCAGTTTCGTACTCAGTATATACGATATGGCCTGTCAGCACACGAAGAAAATCCGGAAAAATTTACATTTATTACAGTTTCATCTACATTTATGGTTTTAGTAATATGTAAAACATCACACTCAAATTTAAATCAGAAGAAAACAGAATAAAAATCTTGGTAACATGTCAAATTTTCATATAAATAGCATCAGCTGGGACCGAGGATTGGTGTCGCAATTTTCAATGTATTGAGTTTGCTCGAATTACATTGTTAAATGCGTAAGCGGAGCCCGGTGATGTAATTATTTGTTTTGAATGTTTTTTTTTTCTACATTAGAGACGGGAAAAATAGTACAGAAGTGACATTACAAATTGAATCTTTATTTAAAGAAATTGTTTTTAAATTGTATAAGTTTCAAGGTTACATTTCACCTCCATACCAAAACTAGTCACGCACAGAAGTAGAGTAATGTTACTTAAAAGGAGACAGTGGGGAACGTTATGAGCCACGATCGACGTTAAACATTGTGCATTCTCTGTTGCCTACAATGAACAGCGATCTTTCGAATGAATTTCAACTAAAATTTGAATATAACAAATATATCGATAGTACCGAATTTTAATGAGTCTCTCGGTCAATAGTGTTTTTCACTGTAAAAATAATAATTGTATGCTTAAGAGTTGCCTGATAAGCACGTGAGGAAGAACTTGAAAAATTACCACGACGTTGTAAAAGACGTAAATTGCGCTTGCTTTCGTGCGCGGATGTACACTTTTATGCTTTCTCTATTTTAACAACATTTTCTTATTAAATGTGATATCATCATGAAACTTAAAATGCATGATCATAAAATATTGCGTTTTACTATAACAAGAAAAAAAATATATTGAGAAAAGAGAAACTAAACTTTATTCCCTGTCTACGACTTTTTGGATCAATCTTTGTATGTTTCATTTTTGAAGTGAAGTTAGGTTGACAAGTATAGAAAAACGTAATTAGAAATAAGCATCAACAACATTTCGAAAGATTTTTTTTAATTTGGAAATGTTTTATTATACTCTGAGGGAAAATAAATCCAGAATTATGGCTTGAAGGCCTAATTTTTTTTCCTACTGTAAGGATTACCTGAATAGGTTGAATGGTTATAGCAGTACTGGTGTTTTTAATGGTTTTTTTCGCAAATCTATAAGTCATGTTCATCTTAAATGAAAATACATTGTAAGGGAAATCGAATTGTTCATGATGAAAGCCATTATTGGTACATGAAAAAATATTGATTGTGACACATCTCCCCGACTCAAGAAAGTTGAACTGACTTTTGAAAAAAGCCACAGTCAGTATTATTTTAATTCACTAAACATACATACTACTTCTAGTATACACTACAGCCACAGGAGTTCGCGTACCTATCGATTTTACTGAAATTTTCATAAAATACGTAATACCTATAATAATTATTTCTATAGGTATTCCGTTGTTTTTTTTTTAGGTTTACTGAAAAATTCGGTAAAATTGATAAATACGTGAATTCCTGTGATACAACACTACATTTCCAGAAGCTCCGATGTTTTCAGAACTTTTGATCAAAATGAAACTACACTTAAAGAGCTGAACAGTACATACACTTGGCATACGTTTTGTACTTTGACTTTCACGAGATTGGTTGATACATTGTTTCAAGTGGATTTCCTTTTTGTTCAAATATTTGCAGTATTCTTGAACTGCCAACATTTGTGCACAGAACTTCTTTTCATTTGTTTAGATTGAGTAATGTACATGTATCTAATACATATTAGAAATTTATTGCTTGCGCAATACCAATTCTCAAACTGGATCAAAAACGTTCAGAATTGTCACTTATCGACATCACTTGAACCGGACACTAAGCTAAAAGGGCATTGGAGTGCACTAGTAACTCGATCAACTATGTTTTGAGGCCTGTCTTGACAAAGAGTGAAATTATATCCTCACAAGAATTAGAAATTATTTGGTCGGGGGGGGGGGATAAAAGAGAACAGACTGATCGGGCAAATCAATTTGATTAATGTACTGTGAATTATTGGTCAAAATTAAATTGATATTGATTTTGGTAACTTTCGATTGAAGATGCCTTGGAATGTTACACAGCAATACCGGAAAACATTCAAATTTTATCGTTCATCCTTTATTTCTATTCCCTCCCAGTATATTATTACATGCAAGTACTTCAAGAAGGACTTTTAAGGGAAACCCCATCCACCCGCCACCTATACATCCCCAAAATCTGTTTGACTAGTAACCTCTTTTATACATCTGTTGTGAATATATTTATTTTTTAAATATGTCTGCAGGGAAAAAAAAACATTGATAAAGGTACTCAAAAACCTTTAAACAGATGTATAAGAAACTGAACGTGTGTTTTAGGGAACTCCTAGACATGCATTTTAAATAAAATATGACTCGGTAATACTATTTTAATTGTAGAATCAAGATGGTTTGTTATACGTTGAAGTGAAGTTTGATGCCAAGTCAGAAAATGGAAAACCAATCATTCATGGAGAGGAGGAAAAGACCGATTATGCCACCGTAGAATTCCCTTATCCATCCACCTCACATGCTGCAGCAAGCAGTGATAAAGAAACAAAATGACTTAAATGATGATTCAACAAATTAATAAATTTAAAAAAGAATGCCAAACATAAAACTCCTATAAAAATGTTTCCAACATATTTTTATACTGATAACACAACGAAAAGGAATCTTAAAGTTTTTATTTTTATATATTGATAATGTTTTTCTTTCTTTCGATTTAATTATACATGTATATTCGTTGTAAGCTTAGGTGGCTACATGATCATGTTTCTGATCAGAAGTTTTCCAACGTCTATCTGTTTGACTTTTTATTGATCTTCCATCAAACTTGAAACATTTTCAATTTCTTTTCCAGAACTTAAAACAATTCATTCAAACATGCAGAAAATTCAAAGCTGTTTATATAATCGGTTAAAACCTTTTCTATGGTGATAATAAGAAAATTGTAAAATGTGAAGATATTCTTTATGGCAATATGAGCTACAAATTTGAAGTCGGAATATATTGTTGCAAAATTGTAATAAACTACATGTATTTCATTGACAGAAAAAAAAACATATTGGTACTTGTTCATATTTGTGATGAAAGACCCATATTTAAGCTTTCATTGAAGCAATATTACATTATTGCCATCCTGTACAATATATATAATTTTTTATTATTATTTTTATACTAAACATTAAACTCTTCTGAAATCTTACTTCTAAAAAACTGTTATTGTCCAATTAATCATAAAGGCTTAAGTTACAAACGGCTGTATCAGAATATCAGAATACTAGTATTCTATATTGTAACAGCAAAATAAATTATTGAAATGTAGCGCATATTGCTTTCAGTGTATTATTGTTTTTAAGAACCACTTGACCATAGAAGATGAAGCTAGAGTGAAATTTTTTTTTTAAGTGTAAATTAAAATTTGTTGCAATTAAAATTGTACAGTAGATTCTGAGATGTAAAGAAGAAAGCAATAGCTACTCATGATCAGAGTTATGCAAGTATGTATAAGTATGTATACAAATAAAATTCTTTGTTATAAAATAGGTCATGAATTTTTCAAATTCAAAGGAAACATCCTTTTTAAGAGAAGAAAGTTCAAATATTAACTCGAGTATACAAGAAAAGAAATTAGACAGAAACCAGGAAAATTGAGTATGCAAATTTGTTTTGAATCAAGAAATATATATTTTATTTCAGTTTAAAAGACCAGAAGACTATTTTGTTAGTGTGAAGGTAAATAAGGGAACTCTTCAAGTAAAATTTTTTCACTGTAATAAATGCGAAAGTGTTCTTGCCACGTCTTCAGTTGTGTTACTAAGGTGAGCGTTGACCAATTGTTTGTGTTGAAATGAAATGTTATATTACTCCCAGTTATCTCATTTTTTTTATTTCTTTAATTCATATGTGATTTGAACGTATTGTATTCAGTTTGTTATATAATTATGATATTCTTTTTTTAAGTTTGTTTATCGTAGTGTTTCTAATTGCTAAAGATTTAAGATTTTTCATCCCATTTTAACTTTCTTCTATAATCAGATACAAAAAGAGCAAATGTAATGGATAGATTCTTTGCCTGTCCATTAACAATTACAAACGTATACTCTTTAACAATTTTAGTCTAATTTCAATACATCTTTGTATGCAAGTACACGCAGAAGTACAGTCAGAAAGAAATACTAGCATGCAAAGTTTGTGCTATACTAATCAATTTTGGAGTTAACTCTTCCCTGCTTTAAAAATAAGTTTCAGTGAAATTTTTCTCAACGTATATATTTTCTATCAAACTACGTATTTGCATGAATTGTGGTCATGAAAATTAAAAATACACATTTCTTTGATTATCTTTCAAAACACTTCCTCAATTTTAATTAAAACTTTTATACAAAGAAAACATGTAGGTTAAATTCTCTGTAACGATTATTGAATTCATCAAAGAAAAATTAAACAAGATTGAGGATGGTTAATTACAGTATATGTACAATTTGAAGTATCACAAATCTTTATTGATTCCTGTTGATGTGTTTTTATCGATATTTTTCAACATATAGCGAAAAGAAAACGCGATCGTTTTTCAATTAGCTCTAGTTTAGTCTTTGTTTTCCCATTAATTGCTGATATCCATTTTTTGTGATTTAAACAATCAAAAATATGTTGAATGTAATAACTGTTGTTTTTTTCACATCCAGTTTTTGATTGCATAAATATGATTAATCAAATTCAGTATGCTTCATATACTAGTAGTCAAGTTATTGAATGAAATTTGTATAATGACCGCTTTTCATTTTTATTAAATTTGAATATTTTACTATTATTTTTTTCTGATTTTTTTTTTTTTTGAATACACACTGTATACAAAGTGCTAATCGAAAATCTACTTGATCTGGATCACTAGCTATTTTTGTTTGGATCATTCGAAGTTTCTGTCTGCACATTTAGACAAAAAATATCTTTTATATACGTTTTCTTACTAATAATACAACTACTACAACCAATATGAGTCTTCTTCTTGGTATATTTAAAGATTATCCTCTTTTTGTGTTATCTACCCCTCCTTAAACATCGGTAGCACGCGTTTTTCACGCATCTAATAGTCATTTTTCGACTAATCATCCACTTGAATGGACTGTTGACATTATTTCAATAAAACATTTATTGTTATGTTTAATATGAATCTTTATCAAACGTAAGCTATCAAATTTGACCACAAGGTCTTCTTTATATCTTGACAATTACATCAAATATGCACCTACCCAACTTTTCCAGAGCTATTCTAGTTTGCGTAGAAAATCTCCAGAAAGCTATCTTTGTTGTCATGACAGCTATACTTTTTTCGGGTATACATATAGCATATAGGCCTAATGTAATTAGTAAAATAATTTATTAACGTTACATTGTGTTTACAACAGTATTGTACAATATTTTCTTCCC
Source organism: Saccostrea cuccullata (assembly GCF_032062105.1). Taxonomy (NCBI): domain Eukaryota; kingdom Metazoa; phylum Mollusca; class Bivalvia; order Ostreida; family Ostreidae; genus Saccostrea; species Saccostrea cuccullata. The sequence continues at coordinate 4,253 of NW_026932278.1, read as the reverse complement.
CAGACTCCTCTTACATTTCAACATTGGCCCAGTCCATGAGAGGTCCAAGTGTCATATGCTTTTTATGCTTAGTCAGTGAGTGTGATACATATGTATTTATATAAATTATAGAAAAAAGTAGTGTGGTACTTAGGTACGAAGGAGAGTACACACATACACCTGACGTTACTTATGAGTTATACCCCTACCTTATAACATTCTGAACCTTTCGTGAAAGTATCTTTTTATTTTATTATGGAAACAACTCTTATGACGTTTTTATTTCGTTAATTAATATGTTTAATTCCATTTTTTCCTTCCGGAATGAAGGATGGATCCAGCATAAATTTCTTCTTGAAAGGGGATGGGGTTACATTGATGTCCATAACACTAAAAGATCCCAACACAAAAACTCTACTTAAATTTGTGGTTGGGGAGGGGTCGGCGTAATTGACGGACAATGAAGCTACATTCTTTCATATACATTGTATATTCTCATTTTTCCTATCAACTTTTGACAGTCAATCATCAACAAAAACATACCAAATTAAAAATTTTAATGTCGCTTACCAATTTACTTTAGTAAAATTTTTAACAAATTTAAAGATCGATTTCAACTCTTAGACTTTACATAATTAAACACATGGTTTTGTAAATATTTAATGGTATATATATATATATATATATATATATATATATATATATATATATATATATATATATATATATATATATATATATATATATATATATATATATATATATATATATATATATATATATATATATATATATATATATATATATATATATATATATATATATATATATATATATATATATATATATATATATATATATATATATATATATATATATATATATATATATATATATATATATATATATATATATATATATATATATATATATATATATATATATATATATATATATATATATATCCAATGAAAAAAAGTCAGAAATCACAAATCTCGAAAATCATTTTTACTGTTAGCGCTTTCTGCCTAATGGCTCTTCAGACAGTTAAAAGTTAAATATAAAATTGCTTAGTAACGTTCATAAGCACGACGTCAAGTATTGTCCATTGTGACGTCATAATAACGTTAAAAGGTAGCATTATAATTCGCACCGTTACAATCACTGAGATAAATCAAAAAACATGTAGAAAATAACTTAAGTTAAAACTGAAGTAATTATTTTCTGTTAAGTTTTGGGTTAAATAGTTTAATGAAGTAGTCCTCCTTTGCTACTCTGGATATTTCACAGTCATTGTGCATTTTATAAAATGGAAATAATTTAAATTTCTCTTTCCCACAGGTAGCAAAGTGCTCACTGCACGGCGTATTCCTTACGCTAGGATCCCGAATTTGTTGTTTATGGACTCGCACTCGTGCGTTCAGTTTGCCGGTTTGTCCTATGTAGTTTTCATCACAGGTTGGACAGGTTATGCAGTAAATAACATTTTCTGATAAAGGTCATGTTGGCGTTTGGTGTTAATTTTTTACCACATTTTAAAGTTTTTTCGCTTCCCTCCTCCAGATATTCACATGTTCCACAACGTGGGTCACGGCACTTTCTGACGACTTTGGCATTGTTTGTTGCAAATCTTGCTCTGGTTAGGATTTTCTTCAGATTGGGTGCCTGTCTTCCGCTATTGATAACTTGATACTCCTTGATAATGTCTTTTAGATTCTGAGATTGTTCTAAAATGGGAAAAAATCTCCTGGCTGATCTTAAAATATTGTGGTTGCTTGGATTGTGCGTCACAACAAAAGGGATGTCGTTTTTTTTCACTATCATCCTTGCGGCGAGTGTTTCTTAGTACAGAAGTCGGAATGTTTTTTGATTTTTCAATTCCGGCATTGATAAGATTCTCCGGATAATGTTGTTTTTGGAGATATGATTTAAATTCTTCTAACCTTTTCGAGCGTAAAGTTGTATCGGTTACTATTGTGCATATGCGTCTTGCTATGTTGTATGGAATATTACGCTTAGTATGTGATGGGTGACATGAATAGAAATCCAAATATTGGTGCAAATCTGTTTCTTTGCAGTACAGGTCTGTAATAATTTTGGTATCATCCTTAATTAGAAGGAGGTCCAAAAATGGGAGTTGTCTGTCACTCATCTCCATAGTGAACTGAATTGATTCCTGTAATTGATTTATTACCGTATGGAATTTTTCTAAATCGACTTCAGTTTTATTCCAAAAAATAAAAATATCATCAAGGTACCTTTTCCAGTTTTGGCGAATGTATTGTACAAAAGTTTCGTCAAATATTTCCGGAAGTTTATTATATAGCTTTTCTTCCAAGTAACCCATAACTAGAGTGGCATAAGTTGGGGCCACTTTGGTACCCATAGCTGTGCCCTTGATTTGGAGGTAAAATTGCTCATCAAAATGAAAATGGTTATTTTCTAAAACTACTTGAAGGGCTTCAAGAATAAATTCTTTAGAGAATCTTTCATTCGTTTCTGTTGGATATTTTTCCATCCAAAATTTGACAGCTTCAAGTCCCAAGTAATGTGGGATGTTGGTGTAAAGACTGGATACATCAAAACTTACAAGAAGCGTATTTTGTTGTACTTCCTCTGGAATGTAATTAAGGAAATCCAAATCATCACGGATGAAACTGGGTACTTTTTTGCACAATGGTTTGAGAATCAAATCAAGTAGATTGCTCAGTCTTTGTGTACATGAGGATGGTCCTGCTATTATGGGACGGAGTTTTAAATCCGAGGGTCTCGGAATTTTTATATATGTATTTTCACATCTTTTGATATTTTCCTGGATTTCCTTGGATTTATGAATTTTTGGTAGACCGTAAAAATTGCTGGGTTTAACTTCAAAATGTGTGAGATAATCTATTTCATTTTTAGTAAACTCAACAGCAATTTTTTCGTAAGCCGTTCAATTCTACGCATTGTTTGGCGGTCTCCATTTTGGTCAAGTTTTTTATAAAACTGATCATCTTGAAGTTGACTTATTACCATTTCCTTGTAATGGTCTCAATCCATTATAACTATTGCACCTCCTTTGTCCGCTTCTTTAATAATGATGGACGAATCTTCACTCAAATCTTTTAAAGCATCCTGTTCCTTTCTTGAAATGTTTGATTTCACATTGGTTTCCGCTAAATTAGTATCACGTTGTGGAACATGTGAATATCTGGAGGAGGGAAGCGAAAAAACTTTAAAATGTGGTAAAAAATTAACACCAAACGCCAACATGACCTGTAAATCAGAAAATGTTATTTACTGCATAACCTGTCCAACCTGTGATGAAAACTACATAGGACAAACCGGCAAACTGAACGCACGAGTGCGAGTCCATAAACAACGAATTCGGGATCCTAGCGTAAGGAATACGCCGTGCAGTGAGCACTTTGCTACCTGTGGGAAAGAGAAATTTAAATTATTTCCATTTTATAAAATGCACAATGACTGTGAAATATCCAGAGTAGCAAAGGAGGACTTACTTCATTAAACTATTTAACCCAAAACTTAACAGAAAATAATTACTTCAGTTTTAACTTAAGTTATTTTCTACATGTTTTTTGATTTATCTCAGTGATTGTAACGGTGCGAATTATAATGCTACCTTTTAACGTTATTATGACGTCACAATGGACAATACTTGACGTCGTGCTTATGAACGTTACTAAGCAATTTTATATTTAACTTTTAACTGTCTGAAGAGCCATTAGGCAGAAAGCGCTAACAGTAAAAATGATTTTCGAGATTTGTGATTTCTGACTTTTTTTCATTGGATATATTTTACTGTACCAAAACACTGGATTTTTCTTAAATTATATATATATATATATATATATATATATATATATATATATATATATATATATATATATATATATATATATATATATATATATATGCATTCAAAGTTTTGATATGAAAATATAATGATAAAAACACAGTCAACCTCAAATCTTAATGCCGCTTCATTCATTTACAAATTTCAATTCAGCCAAATAAGCGTTAAGAAGAAATTGCATGGAATATTGAAAACATTTTCATGTAATAAAAAGAAAACAAACGGTTACAACATTTCTCGAAGAAATGCATGGATCTTTTTTCATAGAAATCATAGCATATCCCTGAAAATCAATTAAATTTTGTAAGTATATACTTTTATCGTAGACTGACTGTTAAGAGTTTGTGTTTCTTGGGGAGGGGGGCAAAGGTATTTTGAAATGGTTACTTTAATATTCTTACATTTTAGTGAATTT
>NW_026932277.1:0-5074 GCF_032062105.1 Saccostrea cuccullata | reverse complement strand
CTGGAATGTTTCTGGGTCTGTTTTAAACTCATCCTTAAGTGGGTGTATGATGGGGTCTGTCCTAACTTCTTCATTCCCCAAAATAACATGTTTCTGAGTAAAGTCCATGGTGAAGCACAGCATCATCTATTTATAAGACTGTATGGACTTTATGAGAAAGGGATAGTATTCCTTCTACAAACTCCCTCACTTAGGTCTTGTATTATAAATGTCCTTCATAACCCCCACCTCTCCATCTGTACAGATGAACATACTCTGATTTCTGAGGCTGAGTTTGATACAGAGCTACTCCACGAGATAGACAAACATGACGCACTTCCCACACCAAATCTAGAAACCTGTATGAGATATCTACATACAACAGAACAGATGATAGACTCACTCCTTCTAACACAGTATCAAGTCACGATGCTACAGAAACTTACAGCTTATGACCTTCAGAAATCAGCTTTCATATTACAAATGGAAACTTACACACATAAGAACAAACTGAGGTATAGAGCTGACAAAATGTCCTGTTATATGCTGAAATTAGCAGCCAAGTTTGGTTGTATTACTGACATGATGTACATAGCTATGTATTATTACAAGACACTTAGATACATGGAAGCTTTATCTATTGTAGAGATGATCAAGGTCAAGTTAGCACAACCATACCTAATGTATGAGTATAATGTAAATATAGAGATGTATACTGAGGCTGTAGGGGGTCAGTCCTGGTCTACAAAGATGAGACAGGCTGTAGCATGGTATATCATTCTAGACACTGACGTCCAGTACATCAGTGAATTGATACCAGAACAACAGTCTGCTCTACAGAACAACTTGTCTTCATTATCTATCCCACCATTTGTACTGTTATACATGCTAGAGATCTTGTGCTACAGACATGTAGACACAATGAGAGTACATACAGCTCTAGATGATCTACAGACCCTAGTTCACTATGATCAGGGACAGTTTGTACCTTTACATCTCAGAGACATATCATGGCAGATTCTGGGGATCTGTCAACAGGTGACAGGGAACCTCCAGGCTGCTCTATACTCATACCAACAGTCTCTCAGACAACCACCATACAACAGCATACACAGACCTACAGAAATGAGAATACAGGGAAGTTGTCACTAAGATAGCTAAATTAGTAAAATAAATTGAAACATTTACATGTAGGAGTTTAGGCTGGACTGAAAACATTATCCTGGATAGCTCAGTGGTTTGAGTATGTGAATTAATCTTCATGGTTTAGAGAAAACAAGCCAATACCCCAGATAGCATGACTCCGTTGGGCCAACGTTGGTTTTTGGTTGTATGGTTGGTAGAGTGTTGGCGTTGGGGAACAGATGTAGGCCCAACGTTGGTCCAACGTTCATTTACGTTGGCATGAAAGCTAAACCAACGGTGTTGGGCATGTAATGTTGGCCCAACGTTGGTCCAACGTTTATTTACGTTGGCATGAAAGCTAAACCAACGGTGTTGGGCATGTGATGTTGGCCCAACGTTGGTCCAACGTTCATTTACGTTGGCATGAAAGCTAAACCAACGGTGTTGGGCATGTGATGTTGGCCCAACGTAGATTCAACGTTCATTTACGTTGGCATGAAAGCTAAACTAACGGTGTTGGGCATGTGATGTTGGCCCCATATTGGCCCATTGTAGTAACATGTTGACAAGAACTATAGCGACTTGGTGTTGGACATTAAGATGTTGGCCCAACATAGGTCCAACCGAGTAAGTGTTGACATGAATCAAGACCATTGTGTGTTGAGTAGGAAATGTTGGCCCAACGTAGGTCTAACTGAGTACATGTTGACACAAAACATTGCCACTTATTGTTGGTTATTCAATATTGGCCCAACGTTGGCCCAGCTTAATAAATGTTGACAATATAATGATTCATTGCTCTGTGTTGGGCGTGCTGGACTGAACTGGAGTTGGTCCAATAAAAGGAATATTGGGATTACTAGTACATGACTGTACAGGTAGCCTGTAATGTTTGAGATGAAATGCTAGTCCAACGTTGGCCCAATGTTGCGAAAAGTATTCATCAATTTAGATTTATCTATTGTAAATCGATGGTAATGATATAAGCAACTCATTATAAACATGTGATCGATATTATATATTGAATTGAAAATATGAGACAATCCTTATAAGTCTGTGAATTACATATAGTAATTTTGTATCTTGGTAGATTCTATATTTAGCATCATTGAATCAAATTTAAAGTGCTGCGTTTTGCATGTTTTGGGCTCCAAAATAAATAGGTCACTGGTGAAATTCACTGGCTCGGCAGGTGACTCATAGGTCTCCAAGGAAACCGTCATCTTAATCAGTTTTTTTTTAACCGCGCACTTGAACAATGCAAAGCGTATGTGTCTGTTTAAGTGAATTTTAATCCTTTCAATGTAAGTATAGCTTTTGTTTTTGTTATTGAAATAATAATTAATGCACAACATTGTAATGGCCTGCATGTAGGCTTTCAAATTATTGGTACCGGGTAGCTGATTAAACAATTTTAATTGATGACGATCTTAATTTTTATAGGAATTGGCGGGCTTGAACAAAACAGATATGTCCGGATCTGAAAGTGAACGCAAGAATGTTAACCAGTGAGATGTAAGTAACTATTTTGTATTTATATTAATAATTAATACTGTGAAATTCAATCTTCAGGATTGCTTTAAAAATATGTGTGATGCTGATGAACATTTGAAAATACTATTTTAATTGATGACAATCTTAACGTTTACAGGAAATGCCGGGATGGAAAAACCCTCTTCACTCTGAGACTATTGATGTGGCATTTTCTGTATGTGGACGGGACTGATTTATATGTGTGGAAAAACATGGATTCTAAGAACAGATAAACAACAGGAAAAGTGATAAGTGATTCAAGTATGACCTTTCAAAACTGTACAATTACAACTTGAAGACTCTTATATCAAAGCGATATTTAGTAGTGGACATAGTGATGTGGAATGTACTTGAGAAACCTTGAACTTTCTACCTCTTCCTTCTTTTAGTTACATTCCATTGAATACTTTAATGAAAGTGAAAGTGGCAAAGAATCAATTGTGATACATTTTAGGAGGAAAAAAGTATTTGACCAAACATGGTGAAATTTATTGTGTCATATAATCTGGGAAATAAAAATTACAGAATTTAATTAATTTTGTAAGACATTTGTATTGAGGAATAATTGTGCCAATGATATTTCAAGAAACAGCTTTTTATCAACGTTGAATCAACGTAATAACTATATTTTGAACTGAGGTCCAATGTAGGGCCAACGTTACAAAATATTTGGTTAGCATTGGTACGTTGGAATAGCGTTGTACCAACGTTGGCATTTCAACAAAAGCATTGTACCAACGTTGGACCAACGTCGGACCAACGTCATGATTATATTTTGAACTGAGGTCCAACGTTGGGCCAACGCTTAAAAAATATTGCGTTGGCGTTGGTATGTTGGAATAACATTGTACCAACGTTGACAAATAAACAAACAGTATTGTACCAACATAGGCCCAACATGTTGGGCCAACGGCGCGCCAATGAGCAGTAGGACATTGGGCCAACGTAAATTGCCAACATTGGCCCAACATAACCAACATTGTTGGGCCAACGTTGGGCCAATGTCCTCATGCTATCTGGGACTACGTAAATAGAAACTAATCGCACTGAAAGTGTATTCTACCCTATTCCCTGGTACATGTACATTTATATAGGTGTAACCATCATGTCTTCAATAGCAAAACGCATGAAGTAAATAACACATATATTTAGACATAAATCTACTACTACATGCAAACACTGGATTGCTTAATGAGATTTTTAAAATCAAAGAAATGGTCATTCAGAAAATAAAGTAGAACAAGAAGAAATATACTCACTATAAATTTTATCAGATTGGCTTATACAAATGTTTAGCATTTATTCATTTGTAAAGTTTGGTCATTTCAAGTCCCCATATTTTATTTGTCTTTAAATTATAATGCTTGGCATATTAATTTAACACTCTATATTGTTTACAATTTGAGTAATTTGATCCTATGTATTGTACATTTATTGTTTGATGTTCTAAAATTGGATTCACAACTTTTCATGTCATCGTATGCAAAGTGAAAGTAGAACGAGTACATGTAATACATGCATATACTTTCGTAATTAATGATGTTCTTGTTGAAATAATTGTATAAATGTTGTTAAAAGAGTATGAACTGCTAGATGTTTTGTTTGAATTACATTTTTCACTGGTATTTTACCTGTATTGTGCAGACATGTGTTGTAGACTTGCAGACAGCTTATTTTTTCTATTTACATGGCGGCGCATTGCATTATGGTATACTTCCGGTTTATTTTTCTCTTGATCCGAGGTGTATATGGAAAAAGAGCACCAAAGACCCAGATTTTGACATCATTTCCTGGTTGAACAAGATGAAGCAGAGTAATAAATGGGTAGGCTTTACCTGATTGGCTGAATTGAGGTATGTAAATATTTTCATTTTAAAGTAAAAATATTAATGTTTGAAATAAATGATGGAATGTGGGAATATTACAAAAATTCTAGAAATACCAGGGGAGATTGTAGGAGTGGGGATTGATATTTTTGGCAGGGTGTCATTTACTGCCGATCTCTGTAAGTTCTAAATAACTGCAAATTTGACCTATAAACGCCGCGGAACGGTATATTTTTTTTCGTGTTTTTAATAAGTGCTTAGAACGAACTTTCAAATAATACCAGTGATTTGTTTGAACGGGAATTAGTAAATTACTTGGAGGGCAAAAGGTTTGTATAGAGTTCTATGGGAAATTAATTGGTACTCTTTTCCCTATAGAGACCCCATTTTTTAATAAGTAAAGTGAAGTGAAAGTCATGAAAAGTTATTTTTAGCAATTTATTTGAATATTGAAGACATTTCGAGAGAAAAATTAGCAAAAATTTGAATTATTTATCTGTGGAATTAGGGTTAGAGGTGATTTTGGGTCTTTTGTAGACATTGGGGGGGGGGGGGGGTTACAGAGGATGGAAATTGGTAAAACAATGTGTAGTTGACTTAGCCATAGGAGA
>NW_026932276.1:0-5090 GCF_032062105.1 Saccostrea cuccullata | reverse complement strand
TTTTTTTAAATAGTTTTTTTTAAGACAAACCCAAGCTACTTAAAATTAAATGTTAATTTAATGTTAAAAATTAACTGAAATTAATGTTAAGTTAAATTAACGTTAAAAATTAACATGAATTTAATGTTAAGTTAAATTTAACGTTAAAAAATTAACGTTAAATTAATGTTAACCTTTTTACCGTTAACTTAACACGAAAGTAACATTAAACTAACATCAAGCTAACGTTAATTTAATTTTAATTGAGATTAACACTAAATTAATTTTAAAGGCACAATTGGCTTTTATCCTGAAACCGTGGGCCTGATATTTGAAAGATCTAAATTGCTAAATTTAAGAGCTAGCCAAGTTGTGAAGTAAAATATTTGCGGGGAACTGGGGTGTTGTCCATAAAAGAAAAAGGGGTGCTTCTGGGGAATCATGTTTTCTGATGTTAAGGAAATCTGTGATAGCGCGGTATGGACAAAGCAATGGGTTTATAGTGTTCTGACATAGGTGGATAGTTGTAGAATTTGACTTTGAATGTTTGAAATGAGGTATTGCAACTTCCAGGAAACCTTTGCCATTTGTTTTGTTACCCTTTGATATATGTTTTGCTAATAGATAATGATGGGTTTTGCTGTTGGTTTTAGTAATTTCTCCTACCCTTAGAAAGGCGCAATAAGCCTACAGGAAACATGGCCAATAAAATCTGGAAAAATATGAATCTGCAGTGTAGGGGAGGGCCAGTTTTAGGAGAATATCTGGGGTTATTGGGAGTCTAGGGTCGTTAATCGGTTTTGCTTTTAGAAAGCCTTGAAGCATTTTTTTGATAATGAAATGTTGGGTAACATCCTGGGAAGAACTTAGCTGAAAAATGAAACTAAGAGCGGATATAATGGTTCCAGATGCACATGAATGGCCAAATTTGTTTGGTAACATTGTGATCAAGAAGGTTTTCCAAACAGGGTGGTAGTGGTGACGTTTCTTGACCGTAAGTTTGTAATATAAAGAGCTTGTATGCCTGGAATGCTGTTTTATATGCTGCAACTGTGGACGGTGATAGAGAACAACACAATAAGGACTCTGTGGTTTGATTCAGAAAAACAACTATCAATGCTGGGTTCACAGGGGTGCAGGCCGGACCCATGTAAGGAAACCGTGTTTGGAACTCTTTGACCTGCAATCGAGAAAGTAGATCTGCAGCTATATTCTTGACTCCTTCAATATGTTTAGCTTGAAAATGTATATTGTATGTTAGGGATAAGACCATCAGTCGTCTCATGAGTTGCATAAGCGATGCATCTTTAGAAGAGTTTTTGTTGATGACGTGAACAACTGCTAAGTTGTCAGAGTGCAGAATAACAGTGCTGTTAAAAAATAAGTGTCCCCATATATCGAAAGCGATCACAATAGGCAGGAATTCCCTGACGGAGATGTGAAAATCAACCCATTGATAGAAAAGGAGCATAAAACCATTTCTTACCAAAGGTACAGCCGAGCCCCAGATTGCTAGCGTCCGTAAATAAGTGCAAAGAGGAGGATGTGGTTTGCCCCCCCGAGGAGAAAGGGCTTTGCCGTTAAAATGATCAGGAAAATGGCCCATGCTCTCAAACGGCTCGGGCTTCTTTGTCTAGATTCCTATGATGAAAAGGATTTTGCAAACCTCGAGTAAGATTGATAACCCGCCTAAGGAATGTGCGTCCAGGGGGAATAACTGCGCAAGCATAATTTAAGGAAACTATCAATGACTGCAATTGGCAATGAAGTGGTGCGTTTATTTTGAAATGATTTTATTTCAGATTTTAAACGCTGCAACTTATCCGCTGGAAGTCTAATTTCCAATTTTAATGTGTCTAATTCCAGCCCCAAAAATGTCAAGGTGGTAGTTGGGTGAACAGTTTTCTCGGATTTGATAGGGAGATTGATATCTTTGGCAAGGGAATAGAACGCTAAAAGTGAACTATAGCAGTTGGGCCCTGGGGACCCACGAAAAGGAAATCATTAGTATGTGCACACAATAAGTTACACCAAACTTGTTCTCTAAGATCCACTGCAAAGCTGATCTGAACTTCTCAAAGAGATGGCAAGAATAACTCAAGCCAAATGGAAGTGTTTTGTCATAAAAATATGACCCAGATATCTTGAAACCTAGCAGTTCGAAATCCTGTGGATGTATGGGTATTTGTTTGTAGGCATTTTCCAGGTCAGTTTTTGCGAGAAGAGCCCCCCCCCCCCTGCCAACTTGTTTGATAATTGCGATGGCTGTGTCAATTGATTGGTAACTTACTGTAGTCATTTCTTTAGGGATGTGGGAATTGATGGAGTTCCCTTCCGGGTAAGACAAATGATGGATTAACCTAAAATCCCCAGGGGCTTTTTTAGGGACCAGACATAAGGGGGAAATTTTAATATTTTGGAAAGGTGGCAATAGAAAAGGACCAGAGACTCTTTTAGCTTCGATTTCCCTACAGATCTTGTCCTGTAATATTTTTTCTTTGCCTAAGATAGAAGATAGGTTACGAGAAGACCTAAATTTACGCTCCCTCATATATGGGATCTTAAAACCTTGAGAGAAGCCTTCTATTAAAAACTGCGATAAAGAATGGTCATATCCAGCTAAATAATTTTGAAGCTGTTGAACATTGATCGGAGTAACGATAGAATCAGAGTTTTTTAGAGGGGGCTGTCGATTCTGTTTTGTTAGCACCTTGTTTGGAGTTCTGTGTCTGAGGTTTGTCACTTGGTTTAAACTTTGGGCATTGTCTCTTGTGGTGTCTAGCTGCACAGATTTGGCAGACATGGGGGTGTGGACATCCTTTAGTTTTACAGAATCCGTTATTGTTGTATGAGAAGCACTAGCGGTGCTTAGCCTGGGTGTTTGAGGCACGAAAGGGCTGGTTTCTATTTTTAAACTTAAGCTCTAGTCCCTGTGCCATGGCTTCCTGGTACAATTTTATATTTTTGGATTGCCATGGGCAGGCTTTTGGGATCCGGTTGTCGCCAGCGTCGCAAACTTTCATCGTAGGCAATTGACGCCTTGTCACCGCTTGATTTAGAAATTTTTTGCACGATCTGGCCGTATACCATAAGATTTGGTACTTCGTTAGGGTGTTTTTCCGCGTAGATAGCAACAAAAACATGAAAACACTCTATCCATTTGTAGATAGAAGTGATTTGGGTTTTGTCTGAAGTCTTTTTAAAGATCAGATGTCCGTCTTTTTCTACTGTCTTGTAACTTTCTTCTTCATCAGGGTCAATGGGTTTAATTAGTGAAGCAAGTTTGACGTACTGGCCGCTCTGAATTTTTGCCCGTGTTTTTTGATCTACGCCTAACGTTAAGGACAAGGCAGATAGGGCCTGGGGGGGATCTGAGTTAACTACACAATCTTTGTTCGTACTATCTAGAGATTGATCACCTGTAATCTCACTAAGGAGTGAGTTGCTGGCGACGTCGTACTTGGTTCCAGTGGCCCTGGTGGCGGAGGCGAAGATGCAGTTGGCTGAGGCGAGAATGCAGTTGGCGGAGGCGAAGATGCAGTTGGCGGAAGCAAAGATGCAGACTTGGACTTAAAATAATCGTCCATACACGTTTTTAACGTCTCCTCGATCGTCGGCATGATTTTCGACATGCATTGATGGAAAATTATACTAACGTCTTCGCTTCTCCTCTTGACGTTGTTGTTGTGGGTGGATCCTGACGTTTGGTCGAGGTTCTTCTTCGTTTTGGTCTCGAAGCCATCCTAAGAAAATTCATAAGTCATAAATAAGGTGGTAATTAGAAACAACTATAACGAGTGCTACCAATCAGTGTTTACTGAAATTGTCATTATAATCAGAACCATTAAGGCCTGCATTAACTGCATATATGGTTACAAATCATATCTTTTGTTTACTATTGATAATTATGAAGTAGTATATTATATAAATATATGTGTGTACATATTTTGCCAAATGGCCGAATTATTAAGCCGTGTGGATGAATCATATGAAAGCACAACTGCTAGAGCAGTGTGATATCAAATCATAATATAAAATATATATCACCGCTATATACCGAAGCTGTGGGATCGGATCGTATATAACCACTATCCGCCGAAGCAGTGTGGTAACAAATCATGATCCATATACATATAAAAAACCATATTGCCGAAGCAGAATGGTTCAATCACCACTATATGCCGAAGCTGTGGGGTTGGATCGCATATAACCACTATCTGCCGAAGCAGTGTGGTAACAAATCATGATCCATATACATATAAAAAACCATATTGCCAAAGCAGAATGGTTCAATCATATAAAAACAATCTGCCGAGCAGTGTGGTGAACGAATTATAGTTCATATATTAGCATTGGCCACTAATTGTGGTGCCTCCATTTGAAGCATAAATAAAAGTTGTTACTGCCGAAAAATTAAGCAGATAGAAAATGAACGATTTAGACCAAAAGAAACGACTACGGCTAAATCATTAGGTTTTTTGTCATACAGAAATAGGTAGCCAAAAAACTCTTACCTTCCAGGTCAAATAAAAACAATATTGGAACCCACGGATGTAGATTCACCCTAGAACACAAACTTCTGCTGTAACCAAAATAATTGAATTGTAAACATTGCTGAATATGCTTAACCAAAGGTGCAAAAATATAGACGATTCATGAAATTATTAGGTAATCTAAACCATAAAATATTTATACAACTTATTAAATCAAATATTGTATGCATGATGATCATAAAAATAGAAAGTTAAAAAACTTTAAAATGTTAACAAGAACACACAATGTGAATTTGCGCCTGTGGACCCGAGAAACCCCTGTCTTCAAGGGTAATTAGTGATCCCTGGATAACAGAAGGAGAATTCCCCTAATTTGTATCAAGAGTTTGTACTGGACAAGATTATTTAAATGGATCCGTCACATAAAATGTTATTCCTGCTACAGGTAAAACCTTTCAGTTTCCAAAAATGCATGTCATCTTGTGTTACGCAAGTTTTCAACAAGCGATTAGCCTGATCCACTCGACGAGTGTATTCCGAAGGGCTGATATTTCTTTTCCGATCCCGGGAATAAAACTCAAAATCACCACACTTTTGAGTTGAATTGTCCCTTAAGAG
>NW_026932275.1:0-5184 GCF_032062105.1 Saccostrea cuccullata | reverse complement strand
TAGGGGACCCCACAAGAAGGTATGGTCATCATGCAAGTGCACGCACGTGCGTGCATTTGGACCAGTAAATGAAAAATACACTTGAAAGAGTGTTTTTTCAACTTTTGGACTGAATGCTTTAATATATTGTATATTAAAATATGTAGATAGTTTAGACAAGATGATATGATCATAACGGACATGCATTCACATGGACGGGTGCAATGATAAAATTTGAATATAATTGGTATCCTTCTGGGAAAACGTTGGTAAAGTCAAAAATGCACAGTTGTCTTAATTAATGAAGCTTACAGGGAATATGGCACCGAAAGGGAGTTGGGGAGCGTTTGGGGAACATCTGTAACGGTTCCCGTTACAATTAGCACTAGTTATGTTCCCCAAACGAAGTTGGGGAACATATTGTTTTTACTCTGTTTCTTATTATTATTATTCTTATTATTATTTTTCTTCCTGGGAAAATTTTGTCCGCGAGTGATCTTGTAAACTACACATCCGACTTAGGTGAAACCTTTTTAGGGTAAGTAGGCATGTTATGTAGATTTGCGGAATCAAGGTCATTTTGCGTGCACGTGCTTGCAAGAGCGCGCACGTGCAAAACTTAAAATGACCAATATAAAATGGATATAACCGTAACTTTTCTATTTTGTGACGAAATGTTTTGAAACTTATAATATAAGGATATATTAGTAGTAAGCACAAGATGACATGGTCAAAATAGCAAGATTGCACGCGCATGCACGTGCGCTTCGCTCTGATTGGCTGAAACTAAAGTCTGAATATCGTTCTTGTTTTTTGATAAAATCATTTGAAATTTTGAACATAGTCATATATTAGGGAGATCTACAGCCTGTATTATAAGATTTATCATGAAAGCATGTGCATGCACATGTGCTTGCAAGATCTCGCACGTGCAACACGAGAAATGTCCAATATAATTGATACAGACGTAACTATTTAAATTATTGATGAAATGCTTTGAAACTCATATTATAAGTATATATTAGAAGCATAGACAAAATAACATGGTCAAAAAAGTAAGATCTCACGCGCATGCACGTGCGCTTTGCTCTGATTGGCTGAAACTAAAGTCTCAATATCTTTCTTGTTTCTTGTCATAATCCTTTGAAATTTTGAACATAGACCTACATTATGAAGATCTACAGCATGATGTATAAGAATTTTCATGAAAGCATGCGCATGCCCTTGTGCTGCAATCTGATTGGCTGAAACTTTAAATGGCTATATCTCCTTTGTTTTTTGACGAAATGCTTTGAAATTTAAAACATAGTCATGCATTAGGATATCCTACAATATGATATAGAAAAAAAATCATCAAATCACGCGCATGCACATGCGCTGCAATCTGATTGGCTTAAACTTGAAATGGCTAAAACTCCCTTGTTTTTCAACCAAACAGGATGGGATTTAGAACATAGATAGATATAAGGGACTACTACAAGAAAGTATGGTCATCATGCACGTGCACGCACGTGCGTGCATTTGGAACGAGTAAAATAAAAATACATTTGAAAGAGTGATTTTTCATACTTTTGGACCGAATGCTTTAATATATTGTATATCTAAATATGTAGATTGTGTAGACAAGATGATATGATTATAACGCACATGCATTAACATGGGCACGGGTGCAATGCTAAAATTTGAATATAATTGGTATCCTTCTGAGAAAACGTTGTTAAAGTCAAAAATGCACAGAGTTTGTGTTATTTAATTAAGCTTACAGGGAATATGGCACAAAAAAGGAGTTGGGGAGCGTTTGGGGAACATCTGTAACGGTTCCCGTTACAATTAGCACTAGTTATGATGTCTCCAACTGAAGTTGGGGAACATATTGTTTTTACTCTGTTTCTTATTATTAGGTCTTTCCACCTTTCTGTGGAAAGACCTCTAGAAATGCTTTCTGTTTCTTTTTATTTTATTTCTCCCCTTAGCTTTTGAGACCTTAATACTTATCTAAAAACTTTTTTGTTCATGATACTGGATATATAATGTTATTCCTAAAAACGACCCCGTATGTTTTAACTTCGACCCCTTACGCAGTTTAGGCCCTTTCACCGTTAAGCTTGTTATCGCTACTCCTCAGAAACCGTTAACCGTAGAGATACAAAACCTTCACCATTGTCTTGAACTAATTCAGGAGACTTTTCAGTCTATTCATTGCGAAAGTTTTCTTTGACCCCTTCAATGAGTAATTGCCCCTGAAAGTTTATAAATTTTACAAAAAATTAAAAATTTTCAAAACGAAAAGACGTAGAGACATGAAACCAACTGCATTACATTCAACGACCTTTTGCCTTCAAATTCAATTCAAGGTCAAAGTTCAAGGTCATTCCAAATATGAGAAATAAATTTCTCTTAATTTCTCTTATGTCCTTAAACATATACTATCTATCTTATGTCTTTAATATGTACTTTTGAAACTCTTTAGAAGATATAATTCTTGGCCCCTAAGATTGACCCTTTAAAAAGATGTTGCCCCTTGTGCAAAAAACCCTTGTTATCTCTACTCCTCTGAAACCGTTCACCGTAGAGGTATGAAACCTTTACGAATGTCTTTGACTAATTAAGGGGACTCTTCAATCTATTCATTGCGAAAGTATTTGGTGACCCCTTCAATGAGTTAATGCCCCTGAAACTTTTTGAATATTACAAATAATTAAAAAATTTTCAAAATGACAAGTCGTAGAGACATGGGACCAACTGCATATTATTCATTGACCTTTGACCATAAAATTCATGTAAAGGTCAAAGGTCAAGGTCATTCCAAAATGCGAAATTTAGCTCTTTTTTTATCTCTTTTGTCTTTCAACATATACTTAATGTCTATGCATCATTAATATGTGCTCTTAAAACTGTTTCAAAGATTTCATACTTGTACCCTAACATTAAAACTCTTTAAAAGTTATTGCTCCTTGTGCAAAAACCTTGTTATCACTACTTCTCCGAAACCGTAGACTGTAAGACCAAACCTTCACTAATATCTTAAGGGTCTTTAGGCTTTACAAAACTGTATAAGTGCAAATGTATCTGATGACCCCTTATATCAGTTATTGCCCTTTAAGTTATTTGTACTTACTATAAATCCTTATAACTTGAAAACTATAAGTCGCAGAAGACGTGGCAACTGCATTGTGACCCTTGACCTTTGACCTTGAATAATTTTTCAAGGTCAAAGGTCAAGGTCATTTTTTTTTTCTTTTTTTTTTAAATTTTCATTTTTTCTATGCTTTAAGAGAGTTTTGGTTTCTTTTTCATGGAATTTAATTTTAGGAGTCAGGTATAAAACAAAATTAAAATTCAAAGAAGGTGGAAAGACCTCTTATTGTTCTGTGAACAATAAGTCTCCTAGTTATTTTTATTATTATTATTCTTTTTTCTTCTTATTTCTTCTCCGGTACTTTTTTGTCCGGAAGTGTTCTGCGAAACTGTCACCAAACTAAGTTAAAACCTTTTTAGGGTTAGTAGGCATGTTGTGTAGATGTGCCGAACGAAGGTCATTTTGCGCGCATTCGCATGCACGTGCGGGCGCGTGCAATGAGTTAACTGACTGATATATTTAATATGGTTGTAACTTTTATATTTTTTGATAAAATGTTTTGAAACTCATTATGTAAAGATATATAAGTTGTGTACATAAGATGACATGGTCAAATTTGCATGAACTCACGCGCATGCACGTGCGCTTTGCTCTGATTGGCTGAAAGAGAAATCTTAATATCTTTTTTGTTTTATGATGAAATGCTTTGAAACTTATAACATAGACATGTATTAGGATGTATTACAATATGATATATAATATTTTTGATGAAATCACGCGCATGCACGTGCGCTGCAATCTGATTGGCTGAAACTTTAAATGACTATAACTCCCTTGGTTTTCAACCAAACAGCATGGGATTTAGAACATAGATAGACATAAAGGACTCCTACAAGAAGGTATGGTCAACATTCACATGTATGCACGTGCGTGCACGTGCGCTTTGCTCTGATTGGCTGAAACAAAAATCTCAATATCTTTTCTGTTTTTTTACAAAATGCATTGAAATTTAAAACGTTGGCATACTTTAAGATGTCCTACAATATGATATATAATAATTGTCATGGAAACATGCGCATGCACGTGCGCTGCAATCTGATTGGCTTAAACTTTAAATGGCTATAACTCCCTTGTTTTCCAACCAAACAGGATGGGATTAAGAACATAGATAGACATAATGGACTCCTACAAGAAGGTGTGGTCATCATGCACGTGCGTGCACGTGCATATGAGTAAAATAGTGTAGACAAGATGATATCGTCATTACGCTCATGCAATCACATGCGCACGCCTGCATTGCTTAAATTTGAAATACTTGGTATACTTTTGGGAAAACGTTGTTTACGTCTTAAATGCATAGATTTTGCCTTCTTAAATGAAACTTACAGGGAATATGGCACAAGAAGGGAGTTGGAGAGCGTTTGGGTACATCTGTAACGGTTCCCGTTACAATTAGCCCTAGTTGTTTTTACTTTTTCTGAATGTTTTCTTTGTTCTCCGGTACTTTTTTGTCCGCGAGTGTTCTAAGAAACTGTTCACCAAACTAAGTTAAAACCTTTTTAAGGTTAATAGGTGTGTAGTGTAGGTGTGCGGAACGAAGGTCATTTTGCGCGCATTCGCATGCACGTGCGTGCGCGTGAAATGAGTGAAATGACTGATATACTTAATATGGCCATAACTTACACATTTTTTGATGAAATGCTTTAAAAATCTTTACATATGGAAATGTTAATAGTGTTAATAATATGACGCTGTCAAACTAGCACGAACTCACGCGCATGCACGTGCGCCTTGCTCTGATTGGCTGAAACAAAAATATCAATATCTCTTTTGTTTTTTGACGAAATGCTTTGAAATTTAGAAATGTATCATGAATTAGGATATCCTACAATACTATTTGGAAAGAATTCATGAAATCACGCGCATGCACGTGCGCTGCAATCTGATTGGCTAAAACTTTAAATGGCTATATCTCCTTTATTTTTTGACGAAATGCTTTGAAATTTAAAACATAGTCATGCATTAGGATAGCCTTCAATATGATATACGAAAAATTTCATGAAATCACGTGCATGCACGTGTGTTGCAATCTGATTGGCTGAAACTTGAAATGTCTATATCTCCTT
>NW_026932274.1:0-5078 GCF_032062105.1 Saccostrea cuccullata | reverse complement strand
GTACGTGCGATTTCTCGAGAACGGCTATCGATTTTCATGAAACTTTCAGGTCCGATAGAACATCAAAAAATCTAGATATATATTTTTTTATTTTAATGACGTCACTTCCGGTTCGCAGTTTTCTGCGATTTAGTGATTTTTAGAGGGTCACTTTGTCCGGCAGTTTTCTCAAAAAGCACTTAACGCAGAAGCTTGAAATTTTCAGTGATGCTTAGAGCAACCTTTGGAGAAGTGCACTAAGTATATCACAACTACCGGAAGTACGAAGCGCCAACGCTCGCTATGGCCCGAAAATAGTCCTATCAAAAATTTCAAATTTTAAGCACCTTTTCACCGATAACTTTTTACCTAGAAATATTTTGTTAAAGCATGTAGAACAAAAAGTGTATAATTTCAAGATCTTTCAAATGACATCTAGAAAATAGGGGTGGCCCCTTAAATCAGGGGCCTAGGCTGAAAATGTTTTCCTTTAAATCTCAAAAGTATTGAGAATTTGTGATACGTCAAAGAAGCAAAGTTGTTCAGAATGTCAAGCTTAATTAATTAAAGTCGTCAAAATACGTCCGGCGTCGTCACTTCCGGTCAAACCGGAAGTAGTCGGAAAACGCGTATTTTTGCCGTTCTTGACAAGTTTTTTGGTAACATATGCCTCTGGGACCTTGAAAATTAATTTTTCGTCCGACGTCGTCACTTCCGGTCAAATCGGAAGTAACAGAAAATGGCTTGTTTTTGCAATAATTAAGGAAAGGATTGCACGGGTCCGTGAAAAAATTCTGCCCAATGAATTTTTCTCATTTTTATATATACGTTCGCAATGTCAATGATACCATTATATCGAAGTATCAAGCATGGTCATCAGGCTTATAAGGAAGTTATGGTTGGCATGGTAACCACCATTTTTTAATCTTTTGATATTTATGAGGTGAATGTTTTATAATACCATACACGCAACAAAATTGAAGCAAATTAAATATTTTCCTGCAGATATTTGATAATATGCTTTATATTTATTGAAAATGAAAATTGTTTCGGAAACTATTGATAAATGTTGTAATGCCATTGTTTTGAGGGGAAGTATTAATTGTAAATTTGCAGTAAATTTTCAACCCAATAGCACTTTTTAACATCTAGACAAAAAATTACCCAATGAATTTTCCCAAAACTAATGTATTCTGTACTAGTCATTATAAGTGACCTATGGTTAAAATATGAAGTAAGGTAATCAGATTAATTTTGAAGCTACTCGGATTTCAGTACCCCCCCCCCCCTTTGAATATTAAACGATTTCTCAGATTTTCATATGATGGTTTGTTGTTGGACCTTAAATATGCATAATCTGTTTAAAGACAATAAAGGCCATATGTATAGATAAATAAATACTTTTTCTCTGAAAATCTGGCAGCTGATGCTCATTTTATATGCGAAGCACAATGATTTACTTATCACCAACAGTGGCCACGAAAGAACTTTTTTTTAAACTCATCCAGTTTTTCATCTCCAAAACATTCATTTTGTTACTATATCAGTATAAATAAATAACAAATTATAAACCAGTGCACAGTCCTCAAAGGCCTTATTCTTCATGCTTTGAAAACTCAGCGATGTTTCTTCTTAGTGACCTGGAATCTGCAGTGTGTGTGTGTGTGGGGGGGGGGGGGGGGTTAAGACATTTGAACACATTGAATGAAAAGAGGTTATTTTATAAAACTTGTAACTGCATTACATTTTTTTAAAATAAATCTATTCATCCATAAATAATCTTATTGGCCAAATTATAGTAATTCTAAATATTCACATTTACAAATAGTTTTCCTTCCGATTCTTTTCAAGTAAGTGCACTTCATTTTCTCCTGTACATGGATGATCGCTATCTCCATTGTGACGTCATAATGACACAATTGACGTCAAACTATAAATCTACTGTTTTGATCAAAAAATAATCATTGATTGAAAAAACTTTCCGTCGCTTTATGATATATGCTGGAGTGAAATATCTATGTTCATGTCCATGTGA
Organism: Saccostrea cuccullata; assembly: GCF_032062105.1. Taxonomy (NCBI): domain Eukaryota; kingdom Metazoa; phylum Mollusca; class Bivalvia; order Ostreida; family Ostreidae; genus Saccostrea; species Saccostrea cuccullata. Next base: position 3,064 of record NW_026932274.1, on the reverse strand, counting down.
TTAAAAATAAAACATTTTTCAAATGTATTCCCGTAAGCATGAGGAGTTCACATGTTTCTTTTATTTATTTATGTACATGAACTTCCTGGTATTCTTTCAGATTAAGTGTGTTGTGTTTCAATACGACGCATAAAACATTTTACAACAATCATTTACAATACTGTATATGTAAGACAATGATTGAATGTTTACACGGTCAATGTGAAATGCTAAAGATCTTATAGGAGAAAACAAAGTACTCTGCGATATTTTTTTTAAAGATATGTCTTCTAGGCATAAGTGGTCTTCGCCGTAACACCTTTATCGAAATCGCCTTCGTTTATCAATATCTATACATGTATCTAGTAAATCACGTCGTCTGAATCTCTTATTGGAAATTATGTGTACATAGATGTAGATCCTATGATAAACAACAATCTTAAATAAAATTCTAATTATAAAATGAAGATATGAACCTCAAGATATAAATCAAATTTATTTTCAAAGAAATAGATTTCAATGTTCAGAGATAAACAATAGATAGACGTGTCAAATCGTAAAACATGCACGTAGATAAAAAATATGATCAACGCTCACCAGCACTCTCAGTGCATCGTAACAATCTTTTTAAAATATCTTATACTTTCTCTACTTTAGAAAAATAAACCCTTTTTTCATGAGCGCAAACATATGACGCTCCTTATTCCGGAAATAATTACAGCAAACATTCTTTTTTTTATCCATCAAATGACGTGATCACGTGACGCCGTGCAATCGCGTCCTTAACATGGATTTAGAGGAATCAAACCATTTTTAGACGTTATATCTCATTTTTGTTAAAAATGAAAGCCACTTCCGGTCAAACATGACGGAAGACCTACTCGTTGCTTTGCAACGAGCTTTGCTCTAGTTCTTATTATTCTTTTTTTTTCCCTTTTCCTAGACGCCAACTTTGAGGCCTCATATTTCACTCATTTCTCAATGGATTTTGCTCAAATTTTCAGAGTTTATAGACGTTACTAAATTCTATCAGAATGCTATCTAAAATTTCAAAAAGTCACTTCCGGTTTTGAGTTATTTCCCTTTAAACAAAAATTTATAGGCTTTCGTTTCCAGACAAAGGCTCAGAGACGGCTTAAGCTGGAGCAGAAATTTTACTGATTTTAGATAATACAAGGATTGAAGTTGTGCATGGCGGTTTTTGTTTTTCGATTTTTCTATTCAAAATGGCGCTATATAGGGGTCAAAAATTAGAACGCCTAAAAGAGCGAAAATTTACACATATTTTGCTTTTTATCTTCTAAGTAAAAATATTTCGTTTTAACATATAGAACGAAATTTGTGCAGAATTACAAGATCTTACAAATGATATCTCGAAAAAGGGCTGACCCCTAAATTAAGGGATCTAGAGGGGCCAAAGTTTTTTCCAGATATTTCAAAAAGTATTGAGAATTTGTAATACGTCCAAGAAGCAAAGTTGTTCAAAATGTCAAGCTTAATCTATTGAAGTCGTCAAAATCCGTCCGGCGACGTCACTTCCAACCGGAAGTCTTCAGAAAATGCATATTTTTGCCGTTCTTGACAAGTTTTTGGGTAACATATGTCACTGGAAGCATAAAACTTAATTTTCCGTTCATTGACATCACTTCCGGTCAAACCGGAAGTAGCAAAAAATAGTTTATTTTTTGAAGTTTTGATGCAAAATTGAAATTATAAAGTGAATGGAGACGACTAAGCTCATTGCTTTCTTTTGTTGACGTGACTTCCGGTCAAAACAGGACGGAAGACCTACTCGTTGCTTTGCAACGAGCTTTGCTCTAGTTATGTTCCCCAAACGAAGTTGGGGAACATATTGTTTTTACTCTGTTTCTTATTATTATGTCGCCCCGAACGAAGTCGGGGACGACATATTGATATTGTACGCATGTTTTTTTTATCCATGCTGTTTCTCGGAGATGGCTGGGACAATCTTCCTGAAACTTTCCTCAAAAGACGATCACTGGTTGTAGTTGTGCAGTGAGGTCGTTCAGTTCCAATATGTCTACCGTTGCCATGGAAACCTGTAAAAAGCGACGAAAAACCTGTAAAAAGCGACGAATTTTGTCCGCGAGTGTTCTCTGGTCCCTTAAACGTTCGTCATGAAACTTTTCTTATTTTAATGATTAGTATCTGTAGTTGTGCGATTCGCACTTAAAATTTTCAAATAATCGATTATTGCCATGGAAACCAGGGGAAAGTTAAAATTCTTTTATTTCGATTTTCTCAATAACTACGCAAGCAATCGTTTTGAAACTTTCAATGCTTATTCCTTGCAATGTGTCAAAGTGATTTCTACTTTTAAAATAATTGTAATGAGTCGCTCACAGTTGCCATAGAAACGAAACAGAAAAAAAGGTTAAGATGTACACATGTGTTCTCCAAGGTCTAAGTCAAAGGGTCAAAGTTCTTCGTATCCAAAAAAAGTTCTTTTCACAAGGATTACATATTTGAAATACGAAAGCCCTAGCCCTTACCGTTCAAACGTTATGGCTAAGGTAATATGTTCAAGACGACCCCCCCCCCCCCTTTTGAAGCGCACAGCCAGGTAGAATACACAGATATAACATATACAACTTACAAGTAACGTTTTAAAAGTTTCATTCATAAAATTCAGTTCCCGTAATGTGATATTTTGCCATCATTCAATCTCCTTCTGTTTTGTCTCTTGAATTTATAATTATTTTATTTTATCTATATAAAAAAAAATAACGATTGTCAGCTGCATTTATTATCATTTCGCGTTTTCTTGTATATTTATTACTTGTATATTATTCATTTCATTAGATAGTGCAAGTATAAATTAGAAAATTGGTACGTCATTTCCATAGTTTTTATTCATTCATAAATCCTTGGATCCGCTCCTGCAGGTGCGCAAAGCCTTGATCACCACTGTATACAAAACATTCATCTCGCCGAAAATGTTCATGATTCCGCTAAACTGAGAAAGTTTACACATGATTTATCATCTCATAACAAACATCAGCTAATTGCAATGCAGAGATGCTCGAATTGAAGGGGAAAATTCAGGAGTTATTGATGGGAAAAA